>NC_050596.1:3230000-3367500 GCF_013368585.1 Megalops cyprinoides | reverse complement strand
ATTGTATAGTTTTGACTTAAGTGTTCCATTTTGCAAATGATCTGAGGTGTTGTGCTACTTAGGTGTAGTGTTGTGCTAATTGTGTGAAGTGTTTTGAAAAACTGGGCCCTGTTTTCAAAATTGTGCTTAAGCAATTGAAAAAAACTGTAAACAAAGCACAGAAATAGGCAAACCATTGCACTTAGTTCCTCTACCTTCCCTCTGTAGCTGTTTTAGTTTTATGGCTTTTTAACGAAAAGGGACTCGAGAGGTCACCGATGAGGCGACAAAAAGAAATGCGAGCTACACGACAGCTCTGGGAGGAGAGCATTCTGGAACGTTCTTTCTCACAAGGCCCTCTTCAGGTGTTGTCTGAGTCATGCTCCTCTGGCCATAATCTGAAGCTGGTAATCCTTTTAAAATCCCCCCTTCCCCTCACTGGATACATCACCCCATAGGATTTCATGAAAACCTGACGCAACCCCAGAATTGAACCTGCAGCACCCCAGGCTTGACTGAATCAGCGCAGCCAAGCCCAAGGAACAGCACAGATTGTCAGAGTATGAACAACACACAAAATGCTGCAGCTGGCCTGTGTCTTGGTCCACCACAGATCTCATATTAAGAATAATAAGCAAAACAATAACAATAATAAATGTGAACATGAACATGAAATAATGACCGTGTAAATGTAGGCAATATTGCTTTGGGATATCTACCTGCTGTCCTGAAGTCTGCTATAAAAGGCAGAGAAAAACATTTCATTACGCTTTTACTATTTAAATTTTGTCAGAGAGGATGTCAGATTAGGATACGCACAGGCCAAACTGTTGACTAATATTCCAAGTGCATTACATCACCGCCTGCCAAGCCAACTGCGTATCACTGCAGTTGCTTTATAGATGGAGTCAGAGCCTACACAGAAAAGACTGACTATGAGTGGGCCATTCATCTCCCTTTTCCAGTCAGAGAGAGAGAGAGCAGGGAGGGAGAGAGGGATGAGACGGAGGGACGCAGGTGCTGCGTGATGGAGTGTGGAGGCAGCGAGGCCATGGTCCTCCTGACATGCTGTGAGGAGGGCAGGTAAACTGCAGTCAGGAGGACCGTTAATTACATTCCACATGGATGCACCTGCGCACATGCGCACCGCTTGACTGAGCCATAAAGCACGTGGCTTTGTGTGTATCATCTTCCACTTTGAGCAGTGTTCACAGGAAGGTTTATTGGTGCAAGCGTTCTGTCAGTCTCACCTGTGTGAGGAAACTCAGAGGTAAACTCCACAGATGGCAAACTCCACGAGTTCAGGTCTATCAGTTATAGTGCTAGAGGTAAGTTGAATTTGGACAATAATTTGATGGGTTCACACTGCTGTGGTTTCCTTGCCATATCTGTGTTTTGAAAAGACCATTACCACTCACCCACCAGCCTATCCTAACAGAACATTGAACAGTGTCCTCACTGAAAACCGATGCTCAACTCATACAGAACTGAGGCCCATAGAGTCTACTCACAGAGAATTGAGGCCCACAGAGTCTACTCATAGAGAAATAAACCCCAGAGAGACAAAGCACTGAGAAATGAGGTCCACAGAGCCTATTCACAGAGAACTGAGGCCCACAGAGTCTACTCACAGAGAACAGAGGCCCACAGAGTCTACTCACAGAGAATTCAGGCCCACAGAGTCTACTCACAGAGAATTGAGGCCCACAGAGTCTACTCATAGAGAAATAAACCCCAGAGAGACAAAGCACTGAGAAATGAGGTCCACAGAGCCTATTCACAGAGAACTGAGGCCCACAGAGTCTATTCACAGAGAACAGAGGCCCACAGAGTCTACTCACAGAGAATTCAGGCCCACAGAGTCTACTCACAGAGAACTGAACCCCAGAGAGACAAAGCACTGAGAAATGAAGCCCACAGAGCCTATTCACAGAGAACAGACACCCACAGAATCTATTCACAGAGAACCGACCCCACAGAGTCTACTCACAGAGAACCAACGTCCACAGAATCTACTCACAGTGAACTGAGGCCCACAGAGACTACTCACAGATTACTGAGGCTCACAGAGGCACTCACAGAGAGGTGAGGTGTACTGAATGGGATATGTATGATCAGCAGCCTGGGAGAGGTGATGCTTTTGAGGGCTGTGCTGTGAGGAGGAAATGATGTCTGCCAGGAAAGGGGGGGGGGGGTGTAGTGTGGTGGATTTGATGGCCCCTCAGTCTCGTCAAGATGGATTACTGGAATGACTTTGAAAGAGACAGGGTTTTTTTTCCTCTGAGCGCAAAGCAAGCTACCCGTTTTCTAGGTTGCTGTAAGGCACATCCCTGCTTTAAAGGCAGTTCAAGCACGCATGCATACAGACACACACACACACATGTGCACACACATACACACACATACACATACATGCACACAGGATGTTCACATAACCACACACACGCACACACCCACATGCACATAAATTAACATACTCATAGGTTTAGTGCCTTTCTGAAATAATGGCAGTATGATGAAGGAACCTTGAATACCTCTGAGCAGTCAAATCATTGGACAAAATGAGGGTCCTTGTAATGATGACAGGATGTTGGCCTCAGATTGTGCCATTTTTAACCAAGGAAACACAAAGAAGCACCAGACAGCAAGAGTCTGCCTCCCAGATTGCATCAGCCATTAGGAGAGAATAAGCCCGTGCATCAGTATACAAGCATGCATAAACATATCTACCTAAACAATAATAGAAATGCACACAGGCTGTGAAACAGACACCGGTTTTATCTGTTTCTGACTGTGTCTCATCCCTTTTTACAAGAGATCAGAAAATGGCCTTCAAAGATCCGGAGGAGCCATCTCTCCGTAGAGGCAAACGGCGCAAAGCTCCTGGTAATTAGCAGCTTCATTGTGATTGCTGGGTCAGATATTGTTCCTATCTTTTATTTTGAAACATGTACAGCTCATTTCTGGTCAGAACAGGTCGCATTATGTTCTTTTAAAAAAATCACACAAAGCTATAGACACAGACACGCTCATACCTATTTGAAAAGAAAAAAGCTGAATTATCTTTTTTTCAAAAGGCCATTCAGTTTAAAAGTAATCGGTCTAATTAAAGCAATTGAAAAGGACTGAATGATAGATAAGTAGAAAATAGCCAGGGTATTACATTTCTCCTGATATTATCAGTGGTATTTATGAAAATCGGTACTCTTGTAGTAATCTTTGTATTGTCACAGTATTGTAACAGAGTCTAAAGATTGAGAAGAATACACTTTATCAAGGCATTGTAATTCGAGGTATTAGTCGACACACATACCTTGCTATCATTGGCTGAGGACACTGAGTGCAGGAAGCCAATAGTTCCTGAATTTGGTAGTGATGTTGTTATATGATGAATGAGAACAACTCACCTTGGAGCCTTACTGTAATGGCTAAGGTTCTGTTGCCATCGGTCATGTTCAGTTAGACAGGTTAAACAACTGATGCTAGTGATGCATGGTTCTAGGTTATGGCTTTTCCAAGCTTTAAATAAAACTCAGACTTCTGCAAAAAAATGGATACTGCCTTTCTCCTCACTCTGTAGATGTGCTTCCTGTCATATTTAAAACACAGAAAATATTTAAAACTACATTTCACTCTTTTTGATAGATGAAGGAAACAGATTTTTTTTTATTATTTAACTTCCAGCACAGATCTCTGCTTGTCTCTCAGACATCTCAGCCTGGTTGAAAGAGTGCCACCTCCAACTCAACATATCCAAGACTGAGCTCCTGGTCATCCCAGCCAGCCCGTCGATCCAGCACAACATCTCTGTACAGCTCAATTCAACAACACTAACTCCTTCTAGGTCTGCAAGGAACCTGGGTGTAGTGAGTGATGACCAGCTAAAATTTACAGACCACATTGCGACGACTGCCAGATCATGCAGATTTGCACTGTATACCATCAGAAAATCAGGCCCTACCTATCTGAGTATGCTGCGCAGCTCCTTGTCCAGGCTTTGGTTATCTCAAGACTGGACTACTGCAATGCTGTCTTGGCTGGCCCACCTGCATTATGCACTATTAAGCCTCTGCAGTTGATACAGAATGCAGTTGCATGTGTGGTTTCCAACCAACCAAAAAGGGCTTACCTTACACTTCTCTTAGTCTCACTCCACTGGCTCCCTGTAACTGCCCGCATCCTGTTCAAAGCCTTGATCCTTGCGTACAGGGCAACCAATAAAACTGCACCTACCTACCTGAACTCACTACTACATGTTCTACATGCACTACTGCATGCACTACTACATGCCTATGTTCCCTCCCGACTGCTGTGCTCTGCTACCGAACAGCATCTGGTGGTCCCGTTGCATGGCGGCAAAAAATCACTATTCAGAACTTTCTCAAGAAACATCTGAAGACACAGCTCTTCCACTCTCACCTAAGCACCTGAAACACTACCCCCTAAAGGGGACATTTCTCATGTCTCAAAACTATTTCCTAATAAACTATAGAATAAAATAGAAAAATGTAATCCAATGGTTTAACACAGTCGTTAGCTCTACCAGCTAGCTTGTACCTTGTCTTGGCCAACCATTGAAAACTGGTCATGCAGCACTTCTAATATTGTTGACTCCTTGTGGCTTTTTGCTTGTGTTGTACTCTACCTTACTTGTAAGTTGCTTTAGATAAAAGCATCTGCCAAATGAATAAATGTAAATGTAATGTAAATAATGTGGAGGTTTTATTTATTCATTTACTTGTTATGTCTGCATTGATTTATCCAGTGAGGGAGTGTGACTTTTTCTTGGCTCTTTAGTGAGGCAGTTAGCTTGGGTACCAGCTAGCTGTCTGCTTTGTGCATTTCAGTGGGAGGCAATCTGCTGAAGACAGTGATCGTCATTGCTTTCAAGCACCATAAGCAGAGAGCTAATCTTTTTGTCCTTTTTCCTTAAAAGATTACCCTTCTACCTATCACCAGACTGTGGTTGCCGAGCTTACAATTGGCTTTGCTCCATTAGGGATAGGGCTGGGTGGGTCGGCCAGGGTTTCCTCATCTCACCACTCTCAGACATCCTGAGAATCATAAGGTACCTACAAGTGGTTTGGATAGCATCAGTGGAGTAGCGCCTATCCTCCAATTGGTGCCTACTCCACTGTGGTGTGGTGTGCGACCTGTAGTGTGAAAAACAGCCATTGGCTTTACATGAGTGTAAAGTGATTGGAGGATTGTATTTGTCTCACTTTAGCAGTCCTGCACAAGTTGTCATGGTGAGCCTAATATGCACTTGGTGATTCCAAGGCAGGGTTAAAAAAGGGGGGAAAAGGATACAAAAATAGTATAATTTTGTTATTGGAAACACAGTCACTCTCCCTCCCCAGATTGTATCTCTTTCTTTCTTTCTATCTCTTTCTCTCACTCTCTCTGTCCCTTTCTATCTCCCTTTCTCTCCGATTGATCTTGTTGGGGGAAATTAACACCTCTCGCCCAGCTTGTATTGAAGTTAATGTATCTGAGGGATTGCTTACTTCATCTAATGGCACTAGAGTTCTGGGCGACATCCCAGGAATTGATGATGAGTATCTCCCCTTTATTCTTTCTGAAATGCTGTGCACTTTACAGCAGTTAAAGGAAAGTACATTTGCATATTGAAAAATGATTAAAACAAACAAGCTATTGAGATCACTCCAACTCTCTTTTGGGGGATATAAAGGGATGATGTTTATGATAAAATATTGTATTGCACAGTGCAAAAGATCTCCCATTACTCTTGAAATTATAACTAGTTCATTTTCCATAGCTCTGTGTGGATATTTCTTTGTTTATTCAAGATTTCTCCTAGGCAATCTGTTTGTAATGCTCAGCTTCAAAAAGACATAAGCAAAGGATAGAGCAAATCTATATGGCTGGAGTCTAAGCTCACACATAACACTCACACACACACACACACACACACACACACACACACACACACATACACACATACACACACACACAGACACACATACACATACACATAAAACGAACACCCCGAAGGACCTTTGTAGTTCAAGGACTTGAATAAAATCTCTCTCCTCCCTCAGTTCTCCTCAGTAAGTGTGAGTATGAATGCTTCCATGGAGCATCTGAGCTGTGAAGGAGGTCCACCATGGAGGAGCATGTGGCATCCATGCCTTTAAAAGATCACCTTGCTGACACTGGGGGTACAGAGCCATCATGGGGAGCCCATGCTGGCCAGGCACAGGCCGGAGGAGCTGAAACTGCAGTTCACCAGCATGTGGATGAAAGCCAAGTCTCCCTACCCCCTACCCCTGACTAGCCCCAGCGCTCAGGTAATGATGTACGACTTTATCGACACGCCAGTTTAACAGCTCAGGTGGGTGACAAGACAGAGTGCTTCTTTTAGTAGCTCGGGCACAACCCTATGCCAATTGGAGGATAGCCAGGCTGGCAGGGGGTGGAGAGGACAGAGGTGCTGCTGGGACTGAAGGGGCGGGTGCTCACCCTTCGCTGACTGGGTAAGGGGCTCTGTGTGGTGGGAACACACGCTCACGTGTCCATCTTCCCAAATGAGGGGAGTTCTCATTCTGACACAGAAATCATTGACCAAAAAGATAATTAATTAATTGCAATATTGTTTTTGGCAAGGGGTTAGGACAGGACATAAAAGACTTCATCAATCCACTTTCCACTGACCAAACTTCTGAAGTTTGCTACACATGCATTTATAAAAAGGTTTGCCTGTATAAATAAGTTTTACACTAAACAATGTCATTATGAATAGGCAGTTTGGAGCCTGATACATTAGTGCACCTGTAATATATCCATCACTCCAAACAAATCCCTTCATCTGACTCTCCAGTCTCATCCATCCATCAGAGCTGTAATATGTATATGGACCCCCACTATGGTTTTACAGGGTATGTTTGGGAGTATGTAATGTGTCATTGTGTTGTGTCTGAATTCTGAATGTGACCTTACAGAGGCCGAGTCATCAGCGGAGACCTTTGAGAGAAAATCAATGTTAAAAAGCATTTTTTTTGAGAAGGTGAGGAGGTGACCATAAATTGCTTAAGTGGCTTATCTAAGATTTAAAAAACGAAAATAGACTACTCGCTTTGAATTCCGCTATTTTAGTTAAACACATGGAACACTGTTTAATGATAGGTTGAAAGAAAAGGCTGTCTGCTTTAGGTGTTCTGAGCTCTGCATTAATATGGCATTTTTTAAGGAATAATTATTTCAATATACCTGCTGTTCTGAGATTACTGCAGCCAGGGGCTACAGCAATAAGGCTACAAATGTATCATCAGAAAAACACTTTGAACAGTGCTGTGTTAGAGTCCAGCATCCTCTCTTCTGACACTGTGGCTCCCTGAAGGATCTAGATATCAAGAGAAATGGATTTGCAGAAGAGCATTTACTGCTAATGCATCACTGAGTTTAGTCTCTGCACTTTAATACAATTATGTTTAAAATACAGGTGGGGGCAGGGGCGTGGATTATGCATTATGAGCTTCGCTGAGCAGAGTTACAGCTTCCCGTTTGTTCTGTTATCATCAGATGTTTGTCTGTGTGTTTTTCCTCTCACATAAGTAACATTGCTCTTGTTTGCAGTAATGCTTTTGTGATGCAAAAGTTTTCTTTTAAGAGCGGATAAAAAGCAAATTGCCACACTAAAAAGAAAGGTATTACAGAAATGGTATTTAAATGACAGTACTCATGTTCAATGAATAAGAATGATGGAAGAGTTTGAAATGTTAACATTTTAGTGTGCCTTCGAGTAATGACTCAAAATAACCTTAAAGAGTCTTGTTTCCCAAAATGGTTTTGTGATTGTTGGTTTTGGGGAAAGTGGTTTGGAGAGTTCTCAGATTGTAGCGTAGCGATTTGAGATAGTTTGATGTACTTAACCGCATGTTATAGATAGTATAGAAGTTTGCTGGGAATGTCTAAGGTCTTTACTCTGTAACATGCCCACATGTGACCATAACGGTATGTTTTCCCCCTCTTGTTCTGTAGACTTTTAGAACATTTCCTGCCCTGACAAGTTTGGAGCGAGCCATCATCATCCCTCAACAACCCTCTTTTTCTTCCAGTGTTTGCTTGGCAGATATTAAACAGAGAATCAGTTGCCTCCAACAACTCAGGCAGCAGCCTGGACACCTCTGTCATACCAGGTCTCCTTCAAAGCTCTGAGTAAATAACTGGTTGACTGATTTGACCTGTCTGTGTGGCGCTCTGGGTGAGAGGATCTGCAGTAAGTGTGTGTGGAGGGAGTTGAGAGAAGGGTGGGATGCAGCAGGCATCACACACACATACACACACGCACACACACACACACACACACACACACACATATACACAGTCACACACAGACCCGCACACACAAACACACAAACACACACTTGCACACACTCTTACACATATACACAGTCACACACACATACATACATACACACACACGCTTGCACACACACACACACGCACATACACAGACACTTGCACACACACACACACACACACAAATGTTCACACACCTACACACACACACACACACACATTTGCACATACACACACACTCACACACACATGCACATGCTCACACACATACACACACACACACAAACGCACACTTGCACTCACACACACACACCACCCTCTGCCACACCTCTAGTGCTCCCCAGCTCCAGCTCCTGCCTGCTGTGGCTCTCTCTGCGTCGGCCTCGTTGCTCCATCTCTCCACGCAGATTGCCTCTGACAGCCTTTCTATTTCAAGTTGGTTTTTGAGGCAAATTGGAGTGAGCAATCCCACCTGTGCTGCTGGAGGCCTGCAAGGCTCCTGCGCTGCACATGAGCGAGAAAGAGAGACAGAGAGACAGAGGAAGAGAGAGAGGCCTGCTACCTGGCACCATCAAAGCCTGCCAGTGTCATAACACAGTTTTTACTTGAATTTTTCCCACACCACACTGCACCTCTTTCCTACCTTTCCCCCTGCCTCCAGTTCAATGGTTTCTGTTTCTGCAGGAATGTTTCCGCAGAGTTCAGCGTCCCATGCCTTCAGAATGCATTACCTTTACTGAGTAAAGCACAGAATCAGAAGGGCCTGGGTAGGGTAGCAAAAGGCTCTGGTGAGGGCACTCCTGTGGGGTATCTGTTACATGCAGTTACTCATTTGTGACTTTTAAGCATGTAATTTGCCCAATGCCACCACCAGATATTGCTTCTTTCACCACAGTTAGGAGTAAAGGATTCAAGTCCAGCTGATCGAAAATGTTACATTTTATTTGAATTTTAACCTTCCAAATTAAACTGCAAAAAGACTGTGAAACTGTGACCATGAAATCATTTAAAAAAAAACAATTTAGATAATATTAAAAAGAAATAAATGCAAACATGATTTAAGCATGGAAGAATATTAAAATTGTTGGTAAATGTCCACCTTCCTGTTTTTTCTTTATAAACAATTCATTCCCGAGGAACAGACTTAATCTGCATGGACCAGCAAGGCTTCGCTGAAAGATGACCAAGAGCGATCATTGTAAATGTGCTGATGATGGTTTGTGTTATCTGTGCTGCATGTTTAATTTTGATGATGATAAGTGCATGCTCTCCCTGTCTATATTAACACTGACTGTGTTAATGGAACATTGTTAAAGAACACCCAAAGGTTCAGTTTCATTCCAGAACTCAACTTTGCCATCCCTAGACCTAACACGTCCAAAGTTACATCAAAAGCTTTTGAACAATTAGCGCCGTTAGCGCTTACATTGCATTTATAAACTACAATGTTGGCACAGAATGAAACAAAAACCCCTAACACAATTTGATCACACTTCCACATTTTGTGTTTTTTTTTTCCCCTTTCCAATGACCCTGCGGTGAATGACTGGATACCCCTCAGTCTGGATAGGATACAGCAGATTGTTCTTGGCTTGGCAAGCAGAGGGAACGGAGCGGCGGTCAGCGCTGGGGTCAGCGCATTCACTGCACCGGTGATCTCATTTCCAGAGCTGTCTGTGGACAGGGTATCCATCCGGAGTGAGAAACCAGCAGCTAGTTCAAACAGCTTGCTTACACCCTGATCACAGCGCTGTGTCTTACTCAGAGCACCATGGCCCCTTGGAGACAGGACCAACTCCTCAGCAGCTGGTGTCATGGCTACTGCTGTTCTTGATAGCCACTGACTGACTGTTCTTGCCTAGAAGCTCTTCATTACACTACATTACATTACTGGCTTTTAGCAGACTGTCTTATCCAGAGCAACTTACATAAATTACAGATTTTTACAATCTTATCCATTTATACAGCTGGGTATTTACTGAGGCAATTGTGGGTACCTTGCCCAAGGGTACAGCAGCAGTGCTCCCATGGGGAATCGAACCAGCAATCTTTCGGTTATGAGCCCTGCTCCTTAACCACTATGTTACACTCCTCTTCATAAGCGTGTTTTGATCTGTTTGCTGAAATTCACATCCTTGTTGTTTTTTGTCACTTGTTGACAGAAGCAGTCAGAACTGGTGGAGTGCAGGGTTGTCGTGGAGTTGTAAGCAGATGAGTGGAGTTACAGGGTGCGGTGTAATATAATGTAGCTGGGTGGAGTTACAGGGTGTGGTTTAATGCAATGCAGATGAGTGGAGTTACAGGGTGTGGTGTAATGTAATGTAGCTGGGTGGAGTAGGAGGCAATGGGGTAGAGCTTGGGGCAGAGGCACAGCTATCAAAAAACAAAATTTGGGCCCAGGGCTCACAGGTTCAAATCTGGAGTAAGGCAGACACTGTTGACCAGTAAGGGAATTGCATCCCATGAAAAACAATGCAGCTCTGAATGGTAAGCAGACATCACAAAAAAAGTTAATACTTTAGCACCAAGATAGGCATTTTCTGAGACAGTAGACCATTAAGAGCTGAGAGCCGCCATCAGCTGGAGAGCATTCGTAGGTGTTTGGCCAATTGGAGAGATCCTGGGTTTCTCGTAGCTGTAGAACATGCAGGGTGATGCTCCAAGCTCTGCCGATGTGCCTCTCTGGCCACTTTTTAGTTATTACCAGGAACATGGCAAGGGGCTCGGCAGGTCACGGGGTCAGAGCCACACTCCACGGATGAAAGGGGACTCATCCATGGGGTCTGCCAACAGAAGGGGGGCTCCAGTGTTTGTCCAGGATCCGCTCCGGCTGGTGCCCGCACTCAAAGGCTCATTTGTTAGAGCCACTTCAGAGACCAAGTCCCTTCAGAGCCCAAGGGCCTGGGATGTCACCACTCTGAGACGTGATACAACTGGACAATTAATGCTGAGGAAGGGACCTCAGTCCACAGTAACACATGACAGAGTATATGAGCTGACAGGGTCTGTTTCTGAATGCTTTGCTTTATTATTAGAATGAATACAATCAGGCATACAGCATTTCAACTCAAGTACCACAATTGGACATTGAAATAGGCAACATACTAAAGCTGTTAAATGAGTGAATATGTGTGTGTGTGTGTGTGTGTAGGTGTGTGTATGGGTGCAAGTATGTGTGCACATGTGTTTGTTTGTGTTTTACAATACACTCACTGAGATTCTCAAGCTGTTGTTTTATTATAGAGATAACAACAATGACAATGACAGTAATACTAATTAGCTGATATATTATAAGCGGGTTGTTTAACAGTAACTATTAACAAGTTGGGATATGTCTCTCTGTCTCTCCCTTCATCTTTCTCTCTGTCTCTCTCTATCCTCAGAGAGAGATCATTTGCATCACCATGGACCAGTAAAGAGCATAATTGACTCTTTTCTTCTCTGGCACTATTTAGGCATGATAGCTGAAATTCATAGGCATGTGATGAAACACTTTCAGAATCTAACCAGAATTAAAGGAAATGATATGCTACCTGCTCCTCACTCTTTCAGGTGCTCTCAACAGACAGAATAGCTGAAGGCACCGCGGGAACTCAAAGAGCTTGTGGCATTTTTTGTGATTGCTTAGCAGTAAGGCTGCGCATTTATTCTCCATCCACACAGCTCCCTCCACCCGGTCTCAGTGTGTACGGATCTGGATGACATCACAGGGAGGGGTGTGGCATCAAGAGGACTCACTTTTTGTTGTAAGAAAAAAACAAACCAAGAGAAGGTATTTTGTTGGAAGATACTGTATATGGCTTTATATCAACCAGCCCAGTCTAACTTCTTCCCTGGGTGCATTTTAAGAAACATATGGGCTTTTTTGCTTGATATTATAAAATTGTATGTAAAGACCTGATTGTAAGCCACACAGTAATTACTGCTGTCCTTGAGGGGCTAGCTTGGTACAAGACAATTTCAGAATGTGAATATTTGTGAAATGATCATGAAATCCTGCATTAATTATCAAAGAGGTGATTATTTAATGATGTGCTTATTACTGTTTACAGTCAATGTTTGTTGTTAGTGTCATGACATAAACATTTACTTATTAGTGGTTAAGGTCATTTTTGTGGGTTCTGGATGAGCTCACTGCTGTTTGGAGCTGTGGGGTCATTTCCATTTTCTACTGAGGATGGTTCAGACACTATTGCTGCAATTTAGGAGCACTACTTGTAGGCTTGACTATTTGCATTAGCTCACTCTAAAAGTGGACTTTTAACAGAGAACAGGGGAAGGCCTTACAATGCGTGCACCAATCTCTTCCCCTTAAATGCTCCCAGTCATGTAAGTAAGGCCTGTGAGGCTGACAGAGGGAGGAATTTCATATCCTCATTTCTCCTTTTCTTTTATTTTGCTTCAGAACCAGGCTGCAGGAAAGTGAAAATCTGGGAGTGAAGCTAGCGAAGCCTTTAAAAATCTCTTTCATTTCCTGCTGGTCTACCTGGTTCGGTCATCTCCACACTCTCTCCCTCTCTTCCTCTACTTCTCTCTCCCTCTCTCTCTCCTTCTCTACAATTCCGGGTAATAAAAGACAATGGCAAAATCCTACCGCCTCTTGCATAATGAACTCTCTCCTTGTACCATCAGGAACACAAATACAAAATGCGAGTTTTCTTTTTTTTCATTTTAACAGCTGCATTTGCATATCTTTATAGTCTACCAAAGAAAACAGCCCGCAGCATCAATATTCCAGAAGTGGTGCATATTTCTCCTCTGAAGGGGTAAACGGAGGCGGGGGAGCCAGTGGCTGCCCCCTTCCGCACCCAGAAGGCCCTGCTTCTGTCCACGTGGGGGATGGAGGACAGCTCCATATCTGCTGGGGTTGGGGGGGAGGGATACATCACAATCAGGTTGTTATGAACATTAATAGAAAAAAAGTAAACATACTGTCGCAGCACCCCCCCCCCCACCCCACCCCCTGCCAAATCCAATTTTTTCCCTCACCCTCAGCTAGATGGCCAATCTAACACCCACACCTCAAAGGTCCATAACCATCACAATAATATTCTGGGTTACATCTCCTCTGTAACTTTTATTGCTGTGGATTCAAAACTCAAAAATATGTAACCACAAAATTCAAAGGCAGCATTTAGAGAAAAGAAAATACACTAGTGGAGCAATTAGGAGTGGAATAGCTTCACCGCATTTTATTATCATTATTATCTTTTTATTACTGGGCTTACTGCAACATGCAAGCTATTCCAGAACATGTTCAGTAATTAACACAACAAGAGAGCTGGGATATTTAAAATAATACATTTGACATGCAGAGATATATGTTTAACAAAGCCTGTACTTTTATTTTTTCTGTGACAAAACAGCCACAATTCTGAGGGCATTACCATTAGATCATATCAAATATATCATAAACATCAAAATAATAAAAAGGAGTTCTGATAAGGGCTGCCCATGTCATTTTTGTGGACATGCTCTGAATACATTTTTTGACTTTCAGTTACACATGTGTTAATTATACATTTCTGACAAAATGATTGGAACATCATCTGTAAATAGTTAGGACAAATCTACGTAAGGAACTAACCCTTTGTAGAGAAGGACAGATCTGGGATCAGTGCCTTAGTGTGGTTTCTGATCAGGAGCACATTGCCCTCCCCCCACGCAGCTCCCAGACACTGAGCCGAGAGCAGGAAAACCTCATGGCCACCCCATATTTCAAAAGCACAGCAAAGAAAAACCCACAGCCAATGTGGGCTGCTTCACTTTGTGGCTCTAAACAAGGCTGAATCTCTCAGAGAGGGCGAAAACAGCACCGCGGTGGAGGCTGACAAAACAAAAGGCCGCTTCACAGCAAACACGATCTGATTCCTATCTCTCACACCAAAACAAAATTTGCTTTAAGTTGAAGGTTATGCTGTTTTTCTGTTTTTTTTTTCAAGGCAACATTAGCAGTGTAGATATATGTAGTGCAAATCACAACGTTAAACATTATGAAGTTACATAGATTTATCTTAGTTCTCTTTAAAAGAGAAAAAAGCCTTTTTTATAAGACAGAACCTTATTTTGCTCAGTCAGATATAAAAAAGAATAGTAAAAAGACCTGTCTTCTCTTAATGTCCAGTATGATAGATTCCTGAGGTAATTCAAAAAGCACAACTTGTCTAAAACAATCCCCAACAACATCATTATTTTATACATAATCTATATATGGCCCTTCAACAACTGCTTCAATGACTCGAAGCATACATGACAAGGCGAGTGTGTATTCCATGTTCAGTCTGTTTTTGGTCTGGGCTCTGATGCGTCATGGTGTGTTTTGTCATTTCAAAAGGTGTTTTATTTCTCGCATCATTTTATTTCTCACCTGTCCAAAATATGACGCCTGCAAAACACAACAGAACCAGGCAATGGTACATTCTATATAAATGGAGAGCCATAAGAATGACAAAGTAGCAATGGTAGGGTGGTAAAGGGAGCCACACTGCAGCCCAGCAGGTTTTAGGTGCAAAAACAACTGAGTGTGTTACTGCTGCACCTGGAGGTACCAAACCTATATCTAGCTAACATCCAGGTGTTCAATCAGAAAAAAATATATAAAAAGTAAGCTATGCAGGTCATGCCGGATATGACCCTGCAACCTACTAAATAAATGAATACTCCATTATCATGGCTCTTTTTATCAGATGTCTGAATAACGAGTTGTTTCCCATGTTGGGCACTGCTCTCTGTAATTTTGTTGTCCTGAACAATGACAAAAAAGCTCTCTTATGTCTTATGTTCAACTAATGTATTGGACAATGGCTATTGTTATTTTGCACAGGCATACTTTGAGAACCGTGTATGTGACCCTTTCCAGAGATGCTGGAAAGTCGCTCCTTCCTGGAGGACAAGCCCAAGTTACAGTCAGAGTGTGAGACATATGTAGAAGCATTTCAGTCTTTATTCAGCTGACCATGTCTGCTGAGAGGTGTTTGTATTTTTTGTATGTAAGACCTATGTAGGTATGTGTGGATGTTTGTGCATTTAGACTGGCTGCGTTTCAGCTGCAGGAGTGAGGAGTGCTGGTCTCAGACTCAACCTTGTGCTCTACTATTTTTCCTCTTGGATAGTTCCTGCTCAGGGACGCATGTTGTCAGAAACAGCACAGAGTTATTGCTTTCGGCACAGGCCACTAAAATGGCTTTCATGCACCGGATCACACACTGGGAGTCATGTCTGGAATGAGGGAGGGGCACACAGCTCGCATTCAGCATGCATGCAACAAACACGAGTGCGCACACACTCACATGTGACCACTCAGACGCGCACACACATGACCACAGGCAGTTACACCTTGCCATAGGCCATACTGGCTAGGGACGAGCACTAGAGGCCTTGGATTAGGCACCAATATGGCAAATGTATACTCTTTTATCAAGGGCATAAAAATTAGCATTAGTAATTATTATGTGCTCCCTGTTATATGTTAACAAACACAACTCCATCAACAAAGTTATATTTATTATTTAATGCATAGGTACACACAAAAGTATACAAAAGTTCTGATAAAGGTTTTTCCTTGTGATGCGTATACATTTAGGGATATGAAGATGCCTAGCCTTTAATGTGTATTCTAGCATTTCATAAAAGCTGCCCATGTAGGTCAAAATGAATGCAACAAATTTGCTGAAGGTCTGAGAGATACTACCAGCATGTAGCAGGCATACATACCAGTGTTCTATGTATTCTGTTTTGCATGGCTATTGCTAAGGGCCCCTCCACACATATACACTGGGCATGCACCCTCACGGTCAGGTAACAGGGAGATTTTATTCTTTCAGTGTAGGGAGGCCATCATTCCTCCCTGATGAGAGTGAGAACAGTAACAGTGAATTTGTGCTTCAATGCAGCGCTATAAGGATGGTAACACCCCCCCCCACCCCAACAATCTCCCATTTTCTCCATGAATATTAAACAGCAGTCCCCGTTATACCAAAGCAACACATAAGAAAAATTACAGCTCTATTATTTTATTTGCATTACCTGTAATAGGCAGCATATTGTGTGCGGTATTTATTGCAGCATCACAGACTGCTTAGCTGTAAACATGCGCTGATTTACGGTGCAGCCAGCCTGCGCCACGCTTAATTCTCACATGCGATTGTTTTCTGTGAGTTGTAAAATGTGCAGTTTTGTTTGTCCCACTCCATCAGGGTGTGAGACGTGCTTTTGTTTAAAATAAACTATTGGACACAAATCATTCCAGCCAATTATTTCTGTTTGCATTACAACGAGAGAGGCGAGGCCGAAAGGTGTGGTGTGGCTCTGTCTGAATCCACCTTAGCCCAGAGGACAGCCATTTGTTTTGTCTGTGTCTGAATGTAATACATACCCAAGAGGCACTATACGTGTGTGTGTGTGTGTGTGTGTGTGTGTGTGTGTGTGTGTGTGTGTGTGTGTGTGTGTGTGTGTGCTCTTATTGAAAACTAAAACCCTCATAACTGTGTTTGCCTCTCTCTCCATCTGAATCCCTGTGACCCCACTGCATGCTGGGATGCAACTGTGTCAGTCTCTGTTCGAACCCAGCACAGATTGGTGCGTGGCATCTCCGGGCCTGAAAAGGAGTCAGCATGGTGCAGGGGTGCAGGTCACCACCTACAATGGCAATGCTGCAGAAAGTACAGATATGCATGTTTCTTTTTTTAACATGGGAAGAAAAAAAAAACAAAAAAATGGGAGCCAGGTTACTTAAAGTGTTCAGCTCCTCTGTGATCCAATTTTATTGGGATTTGGTGTGATTTGTGCTGTGATTCTCCTGGGAAATAAGTGCTTTGATTAATGTAATCCTGGGCAAGGAAGGCCAGAAGCCCCTCTCCTGGGGGATTTGACCCTGTTTGACAAACAAAAACAGAGCAGCGACTATTGCAATCTGCACACGCCTCCACCCACGTAATAGCTATACCTCACAAAACTGGGCCCGTGCAACTCCATCTCTCATCTCTCTGGGTTCTTTCCTCTGCTGGTCTTTAGCATCCCAGCTAATTCCAAGAGGTGGCCTGTTGACTTGGAGCAACAAAGATCATGTGTTTATCTATCATACATGTAGATTCATACTTACACGCACTCTCTGTGTCACAATATTGTGTTTTAGGTATAGCGATAGGTGATACACAGTAGAAAGCCTCCATATATGCATAATTGCATAATGCAATCCATTCCTTTCATAGCTACTACATTCCTTACACAACGGATCAGTCTTAGGATAAAAGTGGATCTTCTCTGAGAGGGCACTCAGTGCCTGTACTGTGATGGGTCAGTCTGTGAGATGAAGCCAGCCGTACACACCTGTCTTATATCTTCTGAAAAGAGTACTTTCTCATATCTGCTCTATAGTGTAACTACAGCACCATCACGCCCCTTGTGTGTTCCAGTGTTTGAAATGTCTATGAAAAGTCTATAACATATTTACAATACATGTTGGATTTTTAGTACTTTTCTACCAAGGCATCCATTAAAAGCAAATGATGATATTTACACTGATTTCCAATAATAATCAAAAAAGAAGTAAAGCAATCAATGTGGGGCAGCTGAAATGTTTATGAATAATGAAAGCTTTAACATCATAGCAGAGCAGAAATTTCACACAAGCATTTTTTCAGATAAAAACTTATATCTATGCTTCCCATCAAGCTTTGAACCCTCTCTTCTTTGGGAAAAAATGATGGGCTGGCAGAAAAAAATGGCAAAAAAATAAATAAATAAAATTCAGACATGCTCAAAGTGTTTGACTGCAAGTTTCTCTCTCTCTCTCTCTCTCTCTCACACACACACATACACACACACACACACACACACTCATACTCAGGTCATGAAGCCGAGTAGTGTACTTGGGTACGAGTAATGTACTTGGCTGATTAGGTTTAACATTCGATTTTCATGTACTATATATTTTGTAAATTCCTGATTACCATGATATATCACACATATGCAGTTTTAATAATTAGGACATTAAATTGGTTCCTTAAAAATGGTAGAAGTCATAATCTAAATCATTTTCATTAGGCCGGCCGTGAACACAAAATACACGTTATTAACGTGTTTCTCATTAGCATATATGTGGTGCAAGCGAACAGGATGAATTACAGGTTATGTAAGTGTAATTAAAACTTGTGTGCGAGTATTTTTGTAATGCCAGATTAACTCTCTAAGACATTCTGCTTAATTAATTTTATTTTACCTAGGTACAGTCCTTGATCTCAACTGCAAGCTTCAGTTATAACAATACATGCATGACAATGCACATGAGAAGAATAAGAAAAAAAATAAACAATAGCGTGTTTTGTATGGATTATATTGGGTCCACTGTATTAAAGATGTGGGAAAGTAGGAGTATAGCGGTAGAGAGGAAGAAAGCGGTATGACGATGAGACGTTTTAAAAGACGTGACGGTAGTACTAGTTCATCAATTGTAGTTTTACTTCGACTAGATACCTCTTTCCTTATGCGTCCTTAATGCAACTGCATTATTTTTAGCAATCACTGAAAAGGTCAAAGTATATTTTTAGATATCCTATCAATCAAAAGTAAATCATTAAATAAAAAAATAATTGGAACATATGTTCACTTTATATTCATAACGACATTATATCGAGCAGTAATATATGCGCCAATATTTTATTACATTACAAGCAATCCGTCGGTGCAGAGATACAGAAACAGGCCTATGGATATTAGGTCATTGTAATACAGGCTGAATTCATGTAAGTCTGTGAAAGCTACGCAAAGTTGCCTTTATTTTAAAGCAAGGTTGGTACATCTTGATCAACTTTCTTCCGTCAGTCTGTTAGTTGAGTAGCTAATTCTAGAAAAGGGCTGAGACGTCTTCAAATACACGGTAAATCGTTTCCCTGATTGACAGATAGCATATACCGTTTGTTCTGGAGCTATAGGTAATAAGTGTGTGAAGAACTTTAAGTTTATTCACTTCACGCTGAAAATGGAATTGACACACACATACAATCAACTGACTGAATAGCCTTCTCCGGTCACTGGGTCGCCATCGTCATCGTCGCTGTTGTAGCATACTATTGTCGATAGAGGTATAGTTCTAGTAGGCCTACTAATAGTGGCAGTAGTATTCGTAGTAGTATTCATAACGTTATAGTAGTGGATTTAACATGCCCTACACATTATAGCGCGTTTTTCTACTCATTGTTTAAATGTCATGCATATTTGAATTTCGCATGAAATAAACGCCACACATACAGTTACAATTGTAATTGTGTCGTTTTAATTTGTGCAATTTGAAAAAAGGTACAAATAGAACGAAAAAAATCTGTCACTGAAATGACTTATTTCAAGTACTGCTTATTAATACTATGTGGCCTTGTTTCTGCTACATATCTGAAACCCGATCAATGTACGTTTGCTTTGCAAATATGAAAAATGTTAAGATTTCTCATTATAATATAGTTATGCAAAAGTAATTTGTTCGGATGCATTCTAACTAGATTAGAAAACGTTTATATTACGTTTGTAATGTTTGATATGTGTTCGAAACCCGATAAATATTTTGATGTAAGGGGGTTGTTGATGGGTTATTTCTAAACCTAAAGTCATGGTGTATGTTGCTCGTGTGCTTCTTTCATTTTTTGTTGTTATGTGTTCTAGGCAGGCATAATTCCGGGATTTATGACTGCATGATGCAAAAGCTGCCTTTCACGTCGTCAGATCACATGATACGCTGTGGACAAAATAATAATAATTATTATTATTAATATTATTATTGTTATTATTATTATTATTATTATTATTATAACAACGTTGTTTTTTGTAACATAACCAGATTTTTTTAGATTTCTGTTATAGTCCTGGCAATATTTGCATACTAATGTTGACTCATCTTCATTTTTTTAAACCGGCGAACCGCATTTGTTCAACAACAACTAATAATAATAATAATAATAATAATAAAATAATAATAATAATAATAATAATAAAACCAAGTTGTTATAGTTAAATTGTACAGCAATGTATTCTAATTTCCCTTCAGGGCTGAAATATCACTTCGGGACGGCGAACGTGGGCTACTGTTTCTTTTTTCAATAAGACTATTAATATTCTTTTTTTTTAAATAAGACTATTAATATTTTTCAGATTTTGTCAGTTTAAAATGGGAAGCTTTTTCCTACATTCCTTGCCTCCACATTTTGTTGTTTACTAAGTTGTCTCTTTCAAAAAGCAAATAACCAGCGGTCATAAACTGCACAATACAGCCGTTACTACTTACCAAAGTTGCGATCACAAGTAAGCGCGACCCCTGCTGGTCACCAAATATCCCCCAACTCCAAAGTAAAAGCAAGTATGTGTAAGGTTTAAGAGTACCGTGCGGAAATGTATAGATGTGTTATTTTGTCTACAGCGACGTATTGATACCTAGTTGTAATATGACCGTGGTATTTTATATAAAAATGTACTTCTAATACACAGGCGCGAGTTATGGAGTTTAGTTTGGATGTCTCCGAGATCATCTTGGCTCTACCAGAGTCCTTTCATCTCGACTCCAGTGCACAAACATATAGCTTAATGCGACTACTGTTCCCTCTTTTATTCGGCTCACCATGGCAACCGAAGTGCTGGGTTCAGAAATGTTTCCTCATCAATGAAACAAACGATATTCGTGGGGCTGTGCGAGGTGGCATCTGCGCCAAAGAGGGCACACAAAGTTAACCCGTGAGAAAAACGAAGAAAGTGAACGCACTCAATATCAACTACAAAGTTCCACTCAGTGCATGGCGAACAAACTGAAATATGACAACTTGCGAAATTACCTAACTGAAGAAGTATGAGGTAGGCCTTTAGCATATCTTTTGGTTGAAGTCATGTTTGCAACCTGTGCTTGCAAATAAATAAATAAAAAAATAATGAAAACCGTGTTCACTATGACAGATGAAATTACAGTAACAATCGCCATGCACTTTTTTTCATTACGTTTTAAGTATAGTCTGTGCCTTGTGATTATCCCCGTGTCCTTTAGCTCAGCAATAAATAACCTATAAACAATAATCTAGATTGCTAATAAACGATTGTATTATGCATTATGCGTTGCCACGAACAATTTTCATGCAATTACTTACTAAGCATGAACTACGACTGTATCTATTTAGATGTCAAATTAGAACAGTAAACTACTCATTGTAATGAGGCCTGTTGGTTAATCTCAGATGTGATGCAGAAGTTTAGGTGCACGGTTATTTTGACTAGTTTTGTTACGAAACTTCTAAACGATCTGAAAAAAACAACGGCTAGAAATCAATATATGTAAACAACTCGAAATCCACTTGTAAGCGACTCCTCCGGAGAATTCAAGCGAAGGATGTCCTGCTAAGATGTGATTGATTGCGTGTTCTCCAGTGGACATTCGCTACAAAACTGAGCTGCTCGACCGTCTGTTCGCTATTTATAAACCCGAAGCTGGAAGCGAAAGGCAACATAAAGCATATATTGATTTTTTTGTTCATATATATATATATATATATATATATATATATATATATATATGTGTGTGTGTGTGTGTGTGTGTGTGTGTGTGTGTGTGTGTGTGTGTGTGATGCTATCCATCTCTATCGCTTTCTCTATATATTATATATGCATACTTCTGCTTATATATGTATGCATATATCACTTCAATGTAAACGCGCTGTAATTGATATATACGCTAATATGTTTCGTATTTTCTAAAATATTGCTATAAATAAATTCCTTGTTCTGAGATTTTCTGTTTATATATTGTCTATATTGTCTTGTACTATCCACACCCTAAAAGGACACCATACGGAAGCGAAAGTATGTGTACACTTACCATCGGCAGTTCCCCGTATACCCAGGAAAAAGGCAAGTATTCATTTTCTAGTTTGCCTAAATTAAAGACCGTACTTCTCTGCCTGCCCTCCTACGAAACGGTTCGTCCTCCTAGTTTCCTCTCACACAACTGAGCTTGGCTCTCCTTGGCTCCGCTATTATTTTCACTAAAATATATGAAAATTTATGCAAATGAAAATCAGCACTAACTCTTCGTCTCTTGTTATACTTGGGTTTTTTCCTTTCTTTTTTGCATACAAAACAAATGAACCCCACAGCGGGGAACGCGTGGACCCCACAAAATAAACAAATAAATAAATAAGCATAGTATCACTTTAAACAAAACTTGTATGTATATATCTGAGAGGTACTTCTTGACAAGTGAACATTTTTTTTTTTTTTCAAAAGAATATCCCCCTTTTGACTGTTTTGTAAGAAAACTGACTTTTCCTTTTTCAGTCTAGGTCTCGCGTTTCAGGCGAGCGCGTGCGACTTCCTTTGAAAGGGCGCAGTGTGAAATGCATAGCGGTAATTTAGAAAAAATCTTCTCTGTATATTAATGAAAGGATGGCCTGTGGCACCGGCCCTATCCTCCATATTTAATGTACACAAATCCACGAGAGTCGCTCGGTTTTTCGGGCCGATTCAAATAAAAATATGCTGTGAAGGAAATCGTGGCATTTTGGCGAGTGTTGAAACTACTGCACTTGTATTTATCCTCGTGTGTATACAATGTAACATGTGTTTGATCCTCGGCTGTAGAGCGTGACCATTTTGGACGGAGAATGTATCAGCAAAAGCATTGTTAGGATCCTATCGTCACCGTCCATCTAAAACCCCCAGAGTTTTTGTTCTGCTTTATTTCAGCCTGCACACTTGAGGCGCGGATATTTCCTTCCAAACAGAAGCCGGGTTGTGTACTCTGTAAATTCTGTGCACCCTCTCTCAAGCATCACGCAAATGCTGCGTGGTTCGAAGGGGAATGGTTCTAGCCCGTAACGTATTTGGCATTCATTTACAGCTCTGGATCAATCCATAAGTTGAGGGGGTATACTGTCGCTCCCTTCCCTGTGTAACATTTCAAAACGAAAAAAAAAGTTTCATTTCTAGGTTTTGTCAGGACGGTCGTAGGTTGCGTTGCCGAGAGATAAAAGTGAGAGTTTTTCCCTGGAAATCCCCAACGGATTGTTCAATTTTCCCTTGTTTTGGTTGCCACTTTCTCTTTTTCCGTGGTTCAGCGAGGTTTCCTGTGCGCCGCGTTTCCACTTGGAAGCATCTCTTAAATTCCTCGCTTTCTGTTAACTCCTCAAAAGCCGATGTCATTATGCAGTGTATTAACGTTAGACACGACGGATGGGGGAGTCTGTGTTATTTACTTTACTGTCATTATCAAAGCATCACAGTATTGCTAATTTATACGTGCAATACCTTTGAATAAATGAACGGTGTAAATGATAGCAATAACAACCATACTACCTCTACTTCTACTTCAAATAATAATAACAATAATATAATAATAATAATAATAATAATAATAACATCCTCTGCACTATGTGTAATCCGTTTGTAAATGACTTAATGCATTCTCATTCTTTCGTTTTGAGTGTTTATTCTCTACCACTAAGCGTGGAATCTAGCCTTCGTCCATTCAATCCACAAAAAACACGTTCATTGTCATATGACAACCAACAAGCGGTTACATTCACATCATGCGTCCTCTTGTGATTTGCAAAGTGATGGCAAAGTTATACAGACTCACACCACCTCTCTCCCCTCTCTCTCCCAAACACCACACAAACCACACAGATAGCATATATGTCTATAGATGTAGCATATATAGATAGATAGATAGATAGATAGATAGATAGATAGATAGATAGATAGATAGATAGATAGATAGATAGATAGATCTTATGATTTCTGACATCTATATGGGGCATCGAGAAGATGCAGTTTACAAAGAGTTAAAAGATCCAGTTGTCCCTGCTCTACTGATTTTTCCCTGTCTTTATTTATTTATTTATTTATTTATTTATTCGTTTTCAAATTTTATATATTTATTTATTTTGACTAAATTACAAATCAACCAATTGGAACGCCCGGAAGGGAGGCTCGTGCGCCTGAAGCTTGGCTTTCGAGACCTGCCAATCGCCCCGCTGGTATCCAATCAACGGGAGCCTTGCACTCGACTTCCTCCTATTTGGGGGAAAGATGTGGACGGTGTGCGCACGCTTGGCGAGGGGTAAACATTCGTGTGTCCCCGAGCTCAGAGGGAGGGACGGAGAGAACTGTCAGAGAGCAAGAAGGGGAGACGAGCGAACGAATGAAAGAGAAATCTTGCAACCATCACCGCGCACGGCAATACCGGATTGTACTTCAGCTGGAGTTAGCGGGTTTGCATCTTTAAATACATCAAAATAGAACAAAGAGAAAGCGTCTGCATCTTAAGAAAAGAGAGAGCTAAATAAGGGGGAAAGACGAGGGAGAATCTTGGCGGCTAAATTGCAAAAGAGCTAAGGATCTTTCGTCTGTATGTATTTTTTCTCATCCACGAAGGAGGAACTTCAAAAAGGATTCTTTTTTTCAGGGAAACGTGCAAAAAGCTCCGCAGCCACTGAAAGTTTGCAGAGGGCAAAACTTTGTTTTAAATCCCGATTTTATTTTGCAATTTAAAAACAACAAAAACTTTCGTAAAGGACTGTTTGCTTGTCAAAGGGCTCCTGAGTGCTGATTTAAAAAAAAACGTGGATTTGCTTTTTCTTAAATTTTGTAATTATTCACACTTCGTCTTCATATATGAATTTTGCAAATGAATAACGATTGGCTTTGACTGATTCTTTGTTTTCTCTCCTGCTCCGATTTGGTTTTCAATTAAACAAGCCGATGGTATGAACCACAATAGTAGCCAGACTTTTAAAGTTTGAATAATTCATGGATTAGAATTTGCCTGCTTGAAAAAGTTAGATAAAAAGAGGGAGGGGGGATAATCGACGGACATATTCATAAGGGTTAACGGAATGGCCACAGCGGCTTCCAATCCTTATCTTCCCAGCAATAGTATTCTATCGTCAGGCTCGATCGTACATTCAGACTCTGGAGGCGGTGGTATGCAGCCGGGCAGCGCTGCCGTTACCTCGGTGTCCGGCGGGTACAGAGGGGATCCCACTGTAAAGATGGTGCAGAGCGACTTCATGCAGGGTGCGATGGCGGCGAGCAACGGGGGCCATATGCTGAGCCATGCCCATCAGTGGGTTACATCGCTGCCTCACGCCGCCGCCGCTGCAGCTGCAGCCGCTGTGGCAGCGGCAGAAGCCGGGTCTCCTTGGTCGTCTAGTCCCGTTGGAATGACAGGTAGCCCCCAGCAGCAGGACGTCAAAAACAATTCGGGCAGAGACGATCTACACACGGGCACCGCTCTGCATCATAGGCCCCCGCATCTGGGGTCCCACCAGACACACCCAGGGGCTTGGGGTGGTACCACTGCGGCTCACATCCCCTCAATAGCGAGCGGACAGCAGCAGCAGCAGTCGCTGATTTATTCCCAGCCGGGAGGGTTCACGGTGAACGGGATGCTGAGTCCACCGGGGAGTCAGAGCTTGGTGCACCCGGGTTTGGTGCGGGGAGACACCCCGGAGCTCGACCACGGAAGCCACCACCACCATCACCACCACCAGCATCAGCACCACCAGCAGCCACACCACGGCGGAGTGAGCGGCCACGACCCGCATTCCGACGAGGACACGCCGACGTCGGACGACCTGGAGCAGTTCGCCAAACAGTTCAAGCAGAGGCGGATCAAGCTGGGTTTCACCCAGGCTGACGTCGGCTTGGCGCTGGGGACCCTCTACGGGAACGTTTTCTCGCAGACCACGATTTGCAGGTTCGAGGCTCTCCAGCTGAGCTTCAAAAACATGTGCAAGCTGAAGCCATTATTAAACAAATGGCTGGAGGAGGCGGATTCGTCCACCGGGAGTCCGACCAGCATCGACAAGATAGCGGCGCAGGGCAGGAAGCGAAAGAAGCGCACCTCGATCGAAGTGAGCGTAAAGGGAGCTTTGGAAAGTCACTTCTTGAAATGTCCTAAACCCTCGGCCCAGGAGATCTCTACTCTGGCGGATAGCTTGCAGCTGGAAAAAGAAGTGGTCAGAGTCTGGTTTTGTAATCGGCGGCAGAAAGAAAAAAGAATGACGCCCCCGGGAGTGCCGCAGACGCCGGAGGATGTGTACTCTCAGGTCGGCAACGTGAGTGCAGATACGCCGCCCCCCGCCATGGACTGCAAACGAATGTTCAGTGAGACATAGAACAGCACACAAGCCTAAATGTTTTATATATGATTATCTCATAGGACACAGACTATCAACAAGATAGAGAAAAAAAAAACATTTTTGATACTGTGATTGTGAGGGAAAATGAGTAAGACTGCAGATGTGTTTTATATTTTTTACCAGAAAAAAACAAGCAAAACAAAAACAAAAACAAAAATAAAAACAAGATCCCCTTCCCCAACCCCCACCCCAGAAACGCAACGCTAACCTGCACCCAGGCCCTCAAATGTCTTAACCTAAAAGGCTCTGTCTGCTTTTTCTTTCAGGGACATTTTGTAGTAGATTACTTAAAAGATGCAAGTTTAACTGGCCCCAGTGAACCGAGCGACCAGAGGGTGACAACTTCAAGTTCGTTCCATCAGGTAATTTTGGCGCACTAACAACATCAACACGAAAGAAAAACAAGTGTAAGAAATGAATATCGTTCCATTTCTCTTTCTATTGACCGTGTAATTGATGTGTTTGGGACAGCAGAAGCAGGTGTTTACGCATTAAACAAAAAGGGACTTAAAATCCAAGTCTACACAATAAAATTGCACAACAACACAACGAAGAAGAGTGGAATCCACCAGCCTTCAAATATCTTTTACCAAGAGGACGGCATGGTTAAATATATCAGACAGAAAGCAATTGGAGTACGCCCCCACCCCCTCCTGAAAAAGAAAGAAAAAACAACTGCTTATGACTCTTTGCTCCGTCCGATCTCAAAGATCGCATCTTTTGAAAAGTGTTTTTTTATTTTGTGGACCGACTCTAAACGGATTTTTTAAAATAACAAAATGGAAAAAATGAATAAAATGACTGAATATCTGCTACTGCACTTATTTGAAATTATCCTCTCTGAAAATCCGTTGCCAAGCGTGACTGAATGGGTGCTCTGGATGTAACTATGAAAATGCTGCCATTTCCGAGCAGTATTGTTTGGTAGGTTTTAATAATCAGACTCTGTAAAGCCGGCAATATAGATTCCTTAGATCAGATGCTGATCTGAATTATTTACTTTATATTTTTCATCAAAATGACTTGTTTCAATATTTTATTGGGGATAACTATGGACTGTTGCAAACGGTAATTTATTTTCCCAAGAACTTGTATAATGTTTGTTTTCCTTTCCTGTTTTTCGTTGTTGTCCTCATTCGTTTTGTTTTATTTTGTATTATTATTAT
Organism: Megalops cyprinoides; assembly: GCF_013368585.1. Classification (NCBI taxonomy): domain Eukaryota; kingdom Metazoa; phylum Chordata; class Actinopteri; order Elopiformes; family Megalopidae; genus Megalops; species Megalops cyprinoides. The sequence continues at coordinate 3,339,866 of NC_050596.1, read as the reverse complement.
TTTAAAAGGAGCACAATATCAGCATAAGCTGACATGGACAGTTGTTAGGAAATAAGGGTATATTTTGATGTGATAATTTGATTGTAATTTAATTTCAGTAGTGATTTCGTCAGAGATGATTGACAACAATAAATTTGTTAGAATGAAATTACTTGGTTGTGTGTGTTGGATGTGATAGCTCAGATGTATATACATATTGTAAGGAAGAAATACACTAATGTGCTTAATGCCATTTTATTAAATGGCAATGACAACTAATGTTTACGCTGGGGGAAGTGTCACACCTTTTTAAAAATAAGACACTGTTGTAGGCAAAGGAGCTTCATTCTTGACCCCATAACCCTTTTTACCAACCCAACCAGTCAAAGGCCACATTTAAAAATGCTATTTTTCCATATATTTATATGAGAGATGAAATCAAAACAACTCAATCCAAATACAGTAATAAAATAGTACAATAGTGAAATATCATAGATTACAAAGGTAGTACAATGTGTTCGTAGACATATGGACAGCTCGTTTGATCATATATATATATATATATATATATATATATATATATATATATATATATATATATATATATATATATATATGATATTTGATCATATATATATATATTAAATAGCTATTTTTTCTTAATAACAAATCCAGTTGTGATTATTATGTGCTTATAATTATGCATTTGTGGTAATATATGCAAAACAAGCGAAAAACTGTTTCGGCTGTACAGAAGTTGATTTCATTCTTTGTCTGATAGCAATGTTAAGATGGTTGTTTGAGCTATTCGGCCATGTCGCTCTGTTTTCAGAATTTTACCATTGAGCGAAAGCAAAGTGCAGAAAATTCTGTGGCATTTTCTAAATTTGTGTTGTACTTCATACACAATTTTGCGTCCTATAGGTTATATCGGTAATAGGCCTACTCAGTCTCATTTCCATAAAACTTTTTGTGTTTGCGCGCGTGTGTGTGTGCGTATGTGAGAGAGTGTGTACTTGTAAGTGTATTCGTTTGTGCGTGATACATCATATTAATGTGTGCAACCGCACATCAGAGCCAAATACTTTTTTGGACTGGTTGTACTGTTATTTTTCTGCACTACAAGATTGGCCGTGGCAGTCCTTAGGTATACCTTATATACGGAAGTTTCGCAGGTATTGGTGCACCGTGTCTCTCAAGTGCGGTATCTGCATGTACTTTCCGATAACCATCGGAGAGTCTGAACTAAGCGTGTTCGGGGTCAGAGTCACCTTTCATTTTCACACGGAAGCCTCCACGGCTACGTGCCTACTCCCTAAGCCCATTTTCTTCACCCATTGTTATTTTTACAGGCCTGTTTCCATCAGTAATTATTCCTTTTCAGTTTTAAGGTCAATGATATTTCTTTTTTTCTGAAGCTAAATTAGCCATGTTTTCATTTTTTTTTCTTTTCGATAGATACTGTACTGTGGGGGTACCTTCACGCTGAAAGAGGGTCTACTATTGTTATGATAAACGCTGCATGCGCGGTTTATGGTGTGGCAATCTGAAGTCTCATGGGCAATGATACAGCGTTTTGTTTAGTTTGCTGCAATGGAAAATCTTTTTTATTACATTTGTTCACTGTTTGCTTTTTCCTGTCGGCTGTCAAATGGCTACATTTTTACCCTTAATATGCGTCTGGAAGGTTTATCTCAGATAAGACTGTATACAGTACTTATGTTTGCAGTATAACACTCTGTTGAGTTGTACCTATACCTTGAACCCGATGTTGGAAGGGTTTCTCCTGCATTTCTGAAATTGACTTTACATGATATTTCGGATGCTGCGTTCGAGCGTTTGGTGGCACAATGAAACATATGACGACAGAGGGAGGTTTGTGTGAAGCATTTGGGAAACACTGTGGATCAGTAAAATGTAATTTAAATTGTGTGGAAGTTAAATTGTATGTATTTAACTTTCATTGCACGTCTGCACTGTGGAAAACCAGGCGCAATCTTTCAGATTTAAATGTAGGATAATAAAGCTCAAAATTTTGTAGTACTGAAAGCGGTGTAGACCCACCACTGACCTTTTGATTGTGAAAGTATCCTGTAGCCATGGCCTGTTGGAGCACATTGATGATCAGCAGTATAAAGATAATTTTTACTGATAAGCTGATATTTCTGTTAATCTCACATATATACACGTATCTTGCGTTCTGTGTGTCACATACATTAGGTAGATTTTGATCGCGAGAGGACATCCATCTGCATTATGTCTATTTTTACGGGGTCATGATGGACCCTGGTTGTGAGATTTGCGCGAGCTGTTGCTTACCCAGTAGCTTTCTGTTGTGGTGACTATTCAGCAAAACGCACAATCCCTTTCTCAAAGATTTAAATTTCGCGGATGATTTACCATACACTGGTTGCCTAGCAACTGAATTCAACCAGTGCTATAAGAATATGCAACGAGTTTCTGGGTTCTCATTAATAAAGATGCCAGTCAGACACACATGCTGATTTTGGATCATTCTAATTAGAGGAATCCCAAACCAGAAGTAGAGCACGTTTTGTAATTACTCTAAAATTCAGGTGGAGACGGAAACATATGTCATTTCAGCTATGTTCAAAGTATAGGCCCACTTTTTTACTATCCACATCTTGTGATAAAGTAGTTATTGTGTGTTATTCCACAAGGCCAATAGCGTGCTTCGGAACATGAATGGAATGGGTTCCAAGCATGGGAAAACCTGTCAAGATATAAATGGAGTGTAAAGGATTCCAAGTGGTGAATAAAATCACAAATGTTCGAAATATGCGTAGAACCCTAAAGCAAACCCTAAAGCTTGCTAACAAATCTAAAGCTGTGGAGGTCGCCCTGAAGTATAAATATAGATCCGCGCAGAAGTGCAAGAGCATTAAAGTTTAAAAATTGTTGGTTCACGGCGGAACAGTTGCCTCTGATGATCTCGCGCATGTTCATTGCGTTCACTGCGCTAAATCATGTCTATAAGGCAAAGCTCATGAAGAGCATGCTGCTAATTATGCGTTGTCCCATTAAAATTACACTTTCTCGCGCTTAGTTCTGAACATTTTTTTCCGCGTAAGGTCACGAGGAAATTAATTATTGTTATTATTGATAATTATTGTTCAACATGACAATCCCATTTTAAGGTAATGTTGTCGATGAATGATAATTGATAATGTTGATATGAAAGTATTACTTTATATTTTAAAATAGCGGTTTTTGTTGTGGGTGTAAGTGTTTATTATTATTATTATTATTATTATTATTATTATTATTATTATTAATATTATTGTTATTAATGAATGGTTTGCTCTATGAAAGCAAATTGCGCGTAACTTTTATTTCGATGCTAAAGAAACCGTAAAATACTAGTGTTGTTGTAAGCTGTTAGCTAAATAAGACCCTTTCATAGACGGTTACGTAAGCTACAGAATTAACAAGGACCCGTTCCCTGTGAGGAGAAAAGTTATGTCTTCCAGTTATATAAGAAAACAGAAACAGTTTATTTCCGCAGCTACACTAAAGTGATGTTACTCTGTCGCCTGAGAGTCACAGCGAGAGCTCTGTAACGTATCTCCGTTGTCTGACAGTTTCATCAAACTTTATAAGAGAGGATTCCCATTTGGCCCGTGCTCTTTCCAAACTGCCGCAGCGAAGTGAGTAACATATTGACCGCGGTACTAACACTATACCGGCCGCATGCAGATACAAACTGCCTGATGATCAAAAGTGCAATTGAAAAAGTCGAATTATACGTTCGCTCTTTTGTTAGTCAATCAAGCAGTCAGTGAATGATTTGTTGTATTTCTCAATAACACCACATAAATGTCTAATGCCGCACTGCATTTTTGAGTCGATTTTTGGTTTTGTGTGTTATGTATGCATATTATAACCGCCACACTCACTTTGAAAAGTCCCCCTTTAAGATTAAATTTAGAATTATGCCGCTGATTGTATTTGAAATTAAGTTCTGTTTTCATATCTTCCAGTGACGTAGGCAAAATTTTGGTAGGAGAATAAGTCGGTTGACGAGAATTTGGACATGAAGTCTGAGGCAGAAACATTAATAGGCTAACTAATATTAATTCAATAATAACAAAATATAAATAACAATGTTATTATTATTATTATTATTATTATTATTATTATTATTGATGTTGTTGCTGTTGTTGTCGTGGCAATACGGAATACGATTTTTTCGTATTGTGGTAAAATTAAATAATATTTGTTCGAGATAAGTAATGAAAAGCAAACGTAATGCATCTGAATACGGACGCACACCTCTGTGTCCATGGATGGCGTAACGCTTTTATCATCTTTATTCCATTTTTTTATCTCCAGTATTAGGTTTTACAGCTTTACTTAACTGAAGATTTTTTCATGAGTGGTATTATTTTGGGATATGTATATTTAATCGTTGCTGTATTTTTGCTTATAGTCATTTACAAAACAATTAGAAAATACTAAAGTAGAAATATGCGCTCAGCTGTTGCAGGTCCATGGCTGAAACTACAATAGAAAAGTGTCTGAAACTACAATGAAAGCATGTAAAAGTTTGACGACGATATGTTAGATAGTTCTGTATTGTGTAAACGCCAAAAGGTTGTATGGTTTTTGCACATGTCCCAATATATATACACAATTCATGCCTGTGGGTATATCCACAAATACTACTGCTAATACCTCCACCACAAATATCTTCTTCTCCTCCTCCTCTGATTTGTTTCATTTTGAAAGCTATACAGTATTTTCCCACGTGCCGGTCACATGAACTGTCATTGTTCGTGTGGGTTCTCTCAGTAGGGATAAGGTGTCTACCTCTTCTAAATCATTTTACAATTTCATCTGAATATGTAATTGATTTGATCGCTCCGGAAACATCAACAAATCTTCTTTTCTTCACCCGTCTTTAAAATATTGTGATAATATTAAGTAAATCTTGTGTAGTGCTGTTAAAATTGCATTTCTACGATTAAAGTCTCACTGGCAACATAACTAGAACACTAAGTAACGTATCACTGAGTGTAATAATGGAAACGAAGATAAAATAAACTGGTCTGAGAAGGCTTAAAGCGGTATTATTATTATTATTATTATTATTATTATTATTATTATTATTAATCCGCCGGGCCTGTAAATTGTTCGTGTTTGTATCAAAACAAATAACTCAAGAACCTGTTTATATTCCTACCGAATGCCTCCTTTATTGTCAACATTTTCATGTCAAGAGAAGTCATGTCTTGGTTCCTCTCAGACAATGTGGGTGAATGCACATTAATAATGAATGGGAGCCGTTTCACCGAAACGCCCAGAATTCAGGGAATATTCCTCAGTGAAACTTCACTTCCTAACGTTCACGTTCAGCTCTGTTCTTCTAAAACGGTTTGAAATTCCATTGTGAATTTAAACGCCTGTAGGTGTTCCTGGTTTCCATAAGAAGACTAGTTGTTCTGGTATTTACGATATTTAGGATGTTGATGAATTCACTGTAGCCACGAACTTCAGAAAAGGAATGAAATTTGTAGTGAATGCACATACTGAAGGCCTGTGTCAAGGGCGATACATGAACTGAAGAGTGCCGAGTGATAAGATATAAATAATAAATAAATCAACACTTCATAGACTACTAGCTTTAAATCACGCAAAGTCGATTACAATTTCTACGTTTGGTCAACTTGCAACAACAACAGCATTATTATTAATAATAATAAAAACAATAATAATAATTCCGATAATAATTAGAATAATAATTAGATAATTAGAATAACTGAAAACAAGTGATTAAAAGTTGGTCTCAAGGAATGCCATCTATAGGCCTAATGACTGTCCAACCTAAGCTGTGCTTGACTATGTCACTGATAGAAATGCCTTGCGTAACTGTAACATTTGGATACTTAATACCAGGAGCTGGAAAAGATACATTATTCATCAGTCTCTGCACTGAAAGAAATGTATCAGTGCGAACGTCTCGCGGATAGGTCTATACAAGGCAGCGGATGGATTCCAGGGTGTATCTAACCACCCTGTCTGCATCGTGCCTTCCAACAGTTCGTTCACTGGGGCAGGGATGGAGGCTATTAAAATATGTATAGGTTGTGACATGACTCTGGGGGTTTCCTTTCTCTATACTACGAACGTCAGGGTTCGATGGCAAGCCAGCTGAATAGTTAGAAAGATGTAGAAAGAATTCCATAAAATAATTATTTTGGTATTATTTAGCCGCCTAGATCTAGAAGTTTTTGCCAGGGATACAATAAGAGTAAATATAATTGAAATTATTTTTTCTAATCCAATTTTTTGAGAAGTTGGTTTGAATTAATGTTACGAATTTTACTAATTCATAAATACCAACAAATGACAATAATATGATTGTTTACAACTACCCCATAAATGGACTTAATATCTATGATTATTAAAACCGTTAATGTATCAATGTAAATGTGAGACCTGACCCAAAGTAAAAGGTGTGTTTGATTTGACCGAGAAAAATCAAAACGCAAAACTTAATAAATGGTTCAAAGATACAGTTCACATTCGCCATATGGTGTAGTTTTGTAGGTATATATTCTTTTTTCCGAACCTAGGTAAAAGTACAATAAGCAGCAACAGCTCAAGATGCTAAACCTTACGTTGACAGTCAGGATTGTGTGCTCACGCACCAAATGGGGATTTCTTATTCCTTGGAGAAACAGGGACGAGAGAACAGTGATTAACCCTTTCAAGGTGGATCCGTGTATTGGGAACATCATCCAATACGAGTTCCACCGCGTGCAGCCGACTTGTTGTTTATTAAATCTTTGCATCTCGATTATTCGCAGCGAGCGTGTCTATCCAGTCATGTCTGCTCTGCCACAGATTGCCCCTAGTGTATGGAGACTGCACACAACACCGGCACAGAAGCAATACAGTTAATTATTCACATGGAAGTCTTACTTAAAGAAAAGCCGCACTCTCGTCTACAGGTCTGTAGATCGATTTTTAAAAAATTGACTTTAGCTTTCGTTTAGTTTACTTAACTTATATCTCGATTATATATATAGTTTATGCATTTCTATAATTCATAATCATGCTAGACGTTTCGTTTTTCCACTTTGACAATTTCTTCATTAAGAAGAGATTGTTTCACTTCTTTCTTAAGAAGGCAAGCATGACTGTTGATGTTTTGATCGTCATCATTAGAGGTAGTACTACTGGTAGATTTTGGAAGACGTAATAGCAGAAATAGTAGTAATGGCAGCCCTTGTATATTTAACAAAAAGTTAAAGATTTGATTTACTTCAGTATACTTGGCTATTGTAGTTTAAATTAAATTCACCTACAATCCGCGCAGAGTGTTAATCCATTTTTGCTGTTTGATCCGTATAATGTTGTTTATAAGTTCGCAGTCTCTTTTGGGAAAAAAATCGACTGATTACCGCAGAACACGTCAAGAGATCATTTACAGAAGTTAAAATAATGTGTAAAATTTAAACCAGTGTATCCCAGATGTGCAGTTAGACATCTAGCTAGAAACATACATGTAACCTGTTTTAACAACTTTTTTCGTATTATCGAGCTTAAATTGCAATTTTATGGTAGTTAAAGCTTGCCAGATAAAGCTTCTGTAGCACTTTAGCGCCATCGTCTGGAATTAAAATTCTGCGCAAAATAAAAATCTTGAAATAAAGGTGAGAATTTTATACATGAAAAATAGAAAAATAAATAAAAACGTTAAATCCATATTGAATTCCAATATGTTCACTCCAGGTAAATTTATAACAATACAGTATGATTAAGATCATATCCGTGGAGAGTTTGCGGTTTCCATGTGAGAAAAATCATTTACTGAACGTGGTGAACTTTCTTCAGAGTTTCCAGGATACTATCTCCGTTCTGACATTGTTAATAGTTGCTAAAACATGTAACTGTTTTCGCCACACCATAAATTAGGTTCGAGTGATAAAACTAATTGCTACATGGACACATCCACACGAAATAGTTGATAAACAAATATGAATGGCTGCAACACCTGCCGTTCCCCTGCTCTGATTTCTTCTATACTTATTTTCCATATCAGGAAAATAAGTTTCAAGATTCAAATTTAGAGTTACTGCCTGATTTATGGATTATACGGAAGTATAAGAAACATTTTTCCGTCTCCTTTCTCTCCACGTTCGTAATTTTAAGTAGGTGACAGTCACATTTAATTTGGCCCTATCTATCTCTCTCTCTCTCTACATATAAGTATAAAAAGTTGATATAAAAAGTCTACACACCCTTATGAATTTTTTTTGAAATGTCAAGACAGAAATAACAACAATGTAAATGTCAGACTTCAACTGTAATGTGATCATCCAACAAACAAAAATCCAGAGAAAAAACAAATAGTTAATTATTAGGAACATTTTAAATAGAAAAAAAACGCAACACCCTAATTGCATAAGTCTGCACACCCTTTCATAATGGGGGCTCTAGCTGTGTTCAAAGTTAACCAATCACATTCAAAATCATGCCTGTAGGTAAATAGCATACACCTGCCATCAATGAAAGTGATTTGGATTAAACCAAATTTGGACTAAAGTACACTGTTGCTGTAGGATTTGCTTGAAAGTTTGGGGTTGCATCCTACTGGGAGAGCCATAATCTGAAAAGGGTTGCCAAAGAAACTGCAAGAGCTAATTGTTGAAAAGTACCAATCAGGAGAGGGATATAAAACAATATTGAAGGCATTGGATGTACCACGGAGCACTGTCAAAACCATCATCAATAAGTAGAGAAAATGTGGTACCACAGAGACATTGCAAAGATCAGGATGACCTTCCAAAGTTGATGAGAGGAAGAGGAGAAAACGTATCAGGGAGGCTACCAAGGAGTTACAGGAATTTCTGGCAGGTACCAGTCACTCCTTGCATGTGACCACCATCTCTTGTATTTTGCACATGTCTGGGTTATGGGGCAGGGTGGCAAGATGGAAACCCTTTCTTACAAAAAGGAACATCCAAGCCTGTCTAAATTATGCGAAAAGATTCATTCAGTCACCCAAACCATGTGGGAAAATGTGCCATGGTCTGACAAGACAAAGGTTGAACTTTTCGGCCTAAATTGTAAAAAATATGTTTGGCGCAAAGCCAATAAAGCTTACCAAGGAACACCATACTGACTTTGAAGCATGGTGGTGGTAGCATCATGCTTTGGGGCTGCTTCTCTTCAGCTGGGTCAGGGGCTCTTGACAAGATAGTTGGGATAATGAATAGCTCCAAATATCAAGATATTTTGGCACAAAACCTGCTGGCCTCTGTCAGAAAGCTGAAGATGAAGAGGAATTTCACATTCCAACATAATGAACCAAAGCACACATCCAAGTCGACCAAGGCATGGCTTGAGAAAAAGAAAATCAAGTTCTTGGAATGGCCCAGTCAGAGCCCAGACCTCAATCCCATCGAAAGCCTGTGGAATGACCTAAAGAGAGCTGTACACAGGAGATCCCCTCGCAATTTGAAGGAACTTGAACTGTTTTGCAAAGAGGAGTGGGATAAAATTCCAGAGTCTAGACATGCAAAGTTAACAGAGACTTATTCACAAAGACTTGCTGCTGTAATAAATGCAAAAGGTGCTTCCACAAAGTATTAGTTGGGCAGGGTGTGCAGACTTATGCAATCAGAGTGTTGTTATTTCTGTCTTTACATTGCACAAACCTGCAATTTCATAAGGGTGTCCATTTGTCTATGAACGCATTGTAATACCTTTGTCAGATACTTGCTTGTCCCAATACGATATATACTATTGTACTATTTTACTAATGTATATGGATAGACTTGTTCTGGTTTCTTCTCTCATATAAACATATGGAACAATATAGCATTTTTAAAATGTGGCCTTTGACTGTTTGGGTTGGTAAAAAAAAAAAAAGGTTATGGGGTCCAGATTTAGTTTTAGCTGTGTTTTTTTTTTTTTTTTTTTTTTTTTTTTTTTTTTTACGAATTTAAGGCACAGCTTAGTTTGTGGAGTAAAATGCACGGGTACTTGTATAACTTGTACCCAATTATTTCAGCTCGGTCCAAGATGGGATTTTAACACTTTTGAAAGTGTAATGAATTTTATTACTGTGTCGTGTATTTTGAAGAAACACCAATAATACAATGCAGTTACAATTTGTGTTAGTTTCATGAGGGCTCTTGAGCTATCGTGCATTCAGGTTCGATGCTTTCGTGAAATTAATTTACACAAGGAAGCGACAAGTCCATTTGTTTGATTAAACTATCAATTAATATATCTGAGTTTAACGGTTTGTTTCACACTAGTATCTAGTAACTCATACTTTACAATAATTTATTTAGTAAAGGGTGCTCTGTTTAGTGCAACGGAACGTTTGTTGAAGTTTCTCACATTTGGATAACCGATCAGCAAATTTTCATGAAATTTTTTGTAAAATCATTTGTGTACCTCCCTGCAGAGTGAGTACTAGTTAAGTCTTATTTTTAGTTAGTCTATTTTATAACTTTATTACTTTATATAGCCATACTTTTTGTTTCTGTCATATTATTGGCTCACATATGATGCGTGTAAGTGTGTATGGGTGACTGCGTGTGTGTGTGTGTACAGTTGTCATGAAATCAAACCAACAGTTAACTATGGCTTCTCCAGTTTTATATATTTAAAAATCCTGCTCTTAGTGCAGTTGATTCTGTTCTAGTTTTTGACATTCAAATGATTTTTAATAAATAACAGTGATGAACACTGACCACTGTTTTTACCAGTTTCACAAGAATTCTGTACATAAAGAGCAGAAATTATTCAGTGGATTATGTTCAATTTAATTATTTACATATCTGCCATACAGTAGAATTAGATCCCTGTTTTACATCTGTGATTCTGCTGGATGCTGGTTGCTGTACTGCTGTTGAAGTGCAGAGCCATTTATGTGGGCTGTAACATTATCTGTGATGTTCAGTACAATATCTGAGTACAGTGTTGTTTGTCTGTGTGGGCAGCCTCTTTTCTCTTGCCCAGTACAGTCTGTGTGTTCTGTACCTCTGAGTGTGTTGCAGTTTGTTTGTGTTTCCTGTTCTATATACTGCACTGTATGCCTGTGTTATATGGTCAATGTCTTCAAGTCTAACAGGCCCACTGCTGTTAGACTGCTGCTCAGTCCTCAGTGCTAAACTGGAACACACTGTTGAGACCTTACGGACAGGGGTTTGTACGGGGCAGCTTCTTCGGGAGAGGTGTAGAATATGACATCATAGAGCTCTAGAGCACTGATATGGTTCCATCACAGATATTGTGTTCAGTGTGACCAGGTCTTTGTGCATCATGTTGAAAGTTCTGCCTCTCCCATTGTTGATGCTTTGAGTGTACTAATTTTCTTATGAACATTCTTGAAGGGTTCTGGACAAAAACAAAAAATTCATAGTTAGCCCAGATGTATAGACAGCATCAGACCCTCTTGTGGCCAACCAGAAATCAAGCAATATCGGAGTTGAATGTCTAATCACAATAAATAGAGTACCTTTGGTTCTGCTTTTGTCACTCAGAATGGGTCTTACTCACAAACTCTTATATTATGCCTCACTCCTAAACCTGGAGCCTCTGACCCCCAGTGGAGGAGTGATCTCAGAGTGGCGTCTCCAGTTGCATTGGCTTGAGCAGCACTCCTGAACCCTGTGTGTTTGAAGATGAATCTAGTAATCCCCCACCCCCTGCTACACTGTAGTTCAGATCAACGGAGGGGAATATGTTGTCCCAGACAGCCAGATCACATGTACATGATCAGGCTACTGTGAGGAAACATGATGGCCACTGCACATAACATGGGTCCTGATGTGTGTGCTCTTTAACTTTACCCGTGAGTGCATGTAATCGGCCTGTACACAGGAGAAGGAGCTGAGCAAACCTGCAGACGTATGTATTTATAGCCTTCTTAGCAAGTCTCTTTAACCTGTGGGTATCCAAGCCATAAACAGCACCCAAGCTGTCAAGACATATGGAATATCACTTACTGTTATGTTTTGATGTCTGTTTAGTTAGTTAAATGTGTTAAATGACAGAATACATTTCCAGTCCCATTGGGTTTCATCATTTTCATCCTCAGTGACATTGCTGTGATTTCTGACCCTCACAGATCAAGCCAGGTTTCACTTTGCACACTACACTGTCTGCTGCAGCGAAACTCCAATTAAGCTCACTGGAGATCTTTCTTCCCAACTCCTACCACCAGCTGTTTTGGAAAGCCCTCTCTAGTGGCTACTCCACCGTCAGAGGAGACAGCATAACATTCAGACAGCTGCTGCAACCTGATCCACACCCACCTTCCAGTACCTCTGACCATACTGAGGAAAGCTGAGATGATAGTACACTATGGTACATTGGACTGCACTACAGGATATACTATTATACTACTGCTGTACGTTTTCATAAAAAAGGAGACATTTTACTGAAAACTATCATAGTCAGCTAAGTCACATGCTTTGTGCTGCATTTTTCCAGTTAAGATGAAGACCATAATGCAGTGGAAGTGTAAGTTTAGTTTGCTACAGTTGCAGCTCTTGTTTTAGGGCTAGCATAAAACCCTCTTGACTGATTTCACTGAAACAATTGAAAAAGCTCACTTTCTACCCGGGCTGTAAACATGGGTGTGATTCTTATGCAGAGGATTTGGGTTTATATTTGTACCTCTCTATCAAGGAGAAGCAACTCCAAGTCCAATTAATCATTAAAATCTGTAACCCCCCAAGCCCTCCCCTCCTACCACCCCACCCGTCTGGCGCAAAATGTAAAACAGCCCCCCTTCTGTAGCAATAGAACGCGTTCGCCCAAACTGTGGCAATCGATGGCCGGGGGGAATGCTGACAGATCGATGGCGAGGCTGTCCAGGGCCCATCCTCTGGGGGCCTGGTGACAACTCCTGCCACATGCCTGCCGCAGCTCTGCGGTGCGCCGCCAACAGAGGTCAGCCATCCCAGCAGGCCATTCTCTTCAGCAGCAGTTACCAAGGTGACAGCATGTCAGACCGGCCCCTGTGTCCTGCCGCGCGTGCTGGAGGCCAATGCATCACTGGCTCTGATGGATTTGTCAATAATACTTAGTCTGGGAGGAGCGGGGCACACACCCACTCATACACACTCACTCATACACACACACACACACATACACACACACACTCACCCTTGCACGCTCGCCCATGCACACTCGCACACATACACACATTCGCTCATACACACACACACTCTCTCTCTCTCACATACACACACACAGTCACCCATACACACTTACACACAGACACACACACCCACACACAGACACTCACACACACACACACACACACACACACACACACACACAGAGCTAGTAGGCTGATGTCATTGTCTGTGGAGATGTGTGTGCCTGCATACATGCATGGATTAAGCAATTGGTACAGGAGGCTAGCACAAGTAGGGATAGAATTACTGTACACTTTAATCCACTCAGTTCATGTTGGCATTTAAAGGGAAAAATGTGAAAGACAATGTGTATGTCTGTGTGCGAGAGAGAGAGAGAAATAAAGAGAGAGATAGACAGAGAAACAGAAGAGAAAGTCAAAAGAACAGATGGCCGGAGAGAAAATCTCCAGTGTTTCAGTAAGAATGGAAAGAGGGTTGCAGTTTATCCATTTTTGGGTTTGATATATTATTCTAAATGGGACACATCTGAAGTTGGGTATTATCACCTAACCCCAAAAGACAGATTCACAGGTCTCTGTGAATTGCAGGCAGCCTGTCACTCTTCTGTGATTCAGAGAGGCACCTCTGTCCCTCTGTGACATGCGGACAAGTACAGCCACTTTGTCCACCTCTTGCTCTGTGTTCCTCCTGTCTGTAAGTGTAATTCCCTCCCTGTCAGGTTTTTTGGGTGACAGTTTACCAAACCTGCAATGTAATTCTGGGAGCAGGTGGCATTTTCCTATTAATACAACACAGAAAACATCTGGGCATCAAACATACAGGAACATGCATCAACAAAGTGTTTGCAATCTACAGGATTATGTTTTGGCCCAAAGCAGTGATGAAAACAAGGTATGACTCAAAGGCCAAGAAGAAGCATTTTAGTGATGAGAGAATTAAAAGATCACAGTGAGAGCCAACAGAGAAAACAAAAAGAAACAGAAAATGAGAAAATACTGTTTCCTTTCCATAAGAATAATGTTAAGAAGCAGAAATCCTTAGCTTGCCATTTACGTGTTGCTCTGCACAGAAAAAGTTTGCTCTTCTTCATCTTCTTGATCAAAGGAATTTGATGGCCAGGCCTCATAATCAGGCCCTTGTGTTTCTCAATTTATACCTGACAACTATTAAAGAACACATGTATTTATCTCTACAGTAGTAAATAATTGTATACTAGTCTACTTTTAGTATCCCAAATTCAAAAGTTAGAGTAAAGACACTTCAGAAGACAGCATGACCATGTAAGAAGGATGTTTTTGAATGGAAAACATTTGTAAATGAGGAAATGAAAGAAGTGTAGAATTACTGCAATAAACATTTATATCCCTAAGATAAAGAGTGCTGTACAATGATAACACTTTACTACGTATCTATTAGAGTGGTATTGCCATCAATCTCCCAGCAAACATGCCTCTTTGGGGCCCATGTGGGGCCACTGCGGGCAGAAACTTGGGGCCCACTGTGGGCAGCCCACTGTGGGCCCCATTACCAGCGTGAAAAGCGGGGCACATGTGGGCCCCACACTAAGGGGCCCTGGTGGGGCCCCAGTGGGATAGCCCAGAGTATGGGCTGAGTGTGGGCTGCCCACACTAAGCAGAGTGGGCCCCCAGTCGGTCCCATTGTGGGCCCACAGCATGCCCATAGTATGTCCACACTTTGGGCTGGGAGCAGTGGCGGCTCTGCACATGCCCCATAGTGCTCCATGTGGGCTCGGTATGCTAGAGAGTATACTGTGGGCTCACATATCTTCAGTGTACCTGTGTACTTTGTGGTACTTAACAATAACACAAAATTACTTAATTATGCTTAGAATAATTGCACTTGTTGAACGTAGTAGTAATCAACTAAAAAATAAACTAAAAGTCATATATGTTTCAAATACATTTATTTACAGCCAGCTTAAACAAAAAAATGAAGAAAATATATATTTGTAGCGAAGGGGGAGAGCAGTCACCCCACCCGGACTCAAACCCAGGTCTACGGGGTACCAAACATGCGACTTTGACCACAACGCCAAAGAGCCAGACTCATTGGTATGGCAGTCAGTGCACATACTCTAATGGGCAGAGATGAAAATATTACAGGTCTTGCAGCGGGTTAGAAAGTGAGAGACAGAAAGACACACAGACAGCCCTTCGCTACAAAGACTGCCCCGCCCTTCGCTACAAATGGTGTCAGAGTGGGATGGCTTGCCGCGAGGCCATCGGAGGCGTGCCCTGTGTGTGAGCCGTATGAGGGACCCCCAGGTTCAGTTGACCCCGGTGTGTGAGGGACCCCAGAGATGGGTGAAGCACGGTGTGAGGGACCCCAGAGATGGGTGAAGCACTGGTGAGTGGGGCAGCCTGGGATGGGACAAGTACAGAAAGAGAATGCGTGAGGGACGCCATGGTGTGTGAAGCGCATGGGCGCGCTTCCCGAAGGGGAGGGCAGTGTGACGGAGTGCCGTCACTACGGTTGAGTATGCGCTCTGACTGCCATACCAACGAGCCTGGCACAGGTGGGCATGCCCACAGTAAGCCTACACAGGGGCCTCAAAGGGCAAAACTGCTGTAGGCCCCACATGGGCTAACCCACAGGGGCCCCTATGTGGGGTTTATGTGGGCAAGTCCACAGTGGGTTGCCCACAGAAAACCCTCATGGGGGCCCAAAAGGGAAAAACTACTGTGGGCCCCACATGGGCTAACCCACAGGGGGCCCATGTGGGCTTACTGTGGGCAAGACCACAGTTGGGCTTGCCCACATAAACCCCACATAGGGGCCCCAAAGGGCAAAACTGCTGTGGGCCCTGCGAGGGCTAACCCACATGGGGCCCATGTGGGATTAGTGTGGGTTTGCCCTGCCCACGTTGCCCCACAGTAAACCCACACCTACCCACAGTGGGCCCGCACGGGCATGTTTGCTGGGCTGTTCAATGGTGTTTGGATTTTTGTTTTTCCTTGCTTTTTAAGGAGCATTCTCTTTAAGGAAATGTATTACTTTTAGCCTTGAGAGCACATGTAGCATGATGTGTAGGTTGTGCTCATGCACTTCTGATCTAAACTGCCTTTGCACAGACCCACAGATCCTTCAATGGATGGCTCGCTTCACTCATGGAGTGCTCTTTATCAGCACCATCCAGCCATCCATATACTGCAAAGATCAATGGTGTCAGGGCTCCGCCCCCTTAAGCCGCAGTGTTTTTGTTTTCCCTGTCCTTGTGCTTTTGTTTTCCTTGTGTTCCTGCCCCGCCCGGCTCCCCGCCGGGTCCCCGCCCACCTTATTCCCTTATTGCCTGCACCTGCCTGCCTGCTCACCTGCCTCCCATCTCCTCGTTACCTCAGCCCTATATCTTCCCTACGTGTCTCTGTCTCGTTGCTAGTTCGTTGCAGTGAGTTTGTCCTGTCTCGTCCCCGCTCTAGTAACCTGAAGCCTGATCGCTGTTTTGGAATCCTGCCTGTTTTTTCGACTTCGTCCTTCGCCTGCCGTTTTGGTCCCGTCTGCCTGTTCTGCCCTCCTGGTTACCGACTCTGCCTGCACCGACTCCCGATCCTGGATCTGCCCCCGGACTGCCTTCCCGTGTTTTTTGAACCCTGCCTGCCCCTGTACTACGAACTGCCTAACGATTTTCATTAAACGCTTGGTTTCGTTTACCCGGTGGTCCGCGCTTGTGTCCCGATCCCCGTTCGTGACAGAACGAACTAGCCAAATGGACCCAGCGGACCTACCTCAGCTGAGGACGGCCCTAGAGCTCCAGGGTGCTCTATTGGGCGGACACCAGAACCAGCTGGATTCCATCGGCCGGTCCCTGGAGGGTTTCGCCACCAGCCTCGCTGAGGTCTCTGCGCGGCTGCACCAATTGCAGCTCGGCCAGGAGAGCCGACCTTTTCCGCCAGCGGCTGTCTACCCACCGGCTCCGCCAGCGCCTCCCGGCCGGGAGCCTCGGCTGCCACCCCCCGAGTCGTACACGGGGGACCCGGGAACCTGCCGCTCTTTTCTCTCGCAGTGTTCCCTGATATTCGAGCTACAACCCTCCACCTTCCCCACAGACCGGGCGAGGATCGCCTACGTCATTACCTTGCTGACCGGACGAGCGAGGGAGTGGGGTACTGCTGTCTGGGACGCCGGCGCTCCCTTCTGCAACTCATATGCCGGATTCGCCGATGAGATGAGAAGGGTGTTTGACCGTTCCAGGCAGGGCCGCGAGGCAGCAAGAGAAATGCTGCAGATTCGCCAGGGACGTCGCTCGGTGTCGGACTACGCTATTGACTTCCGCACCCTGGCTGCCTCCAGCGGGTGGAACGCGGAGGCCCAGTTGGACGCCTTCCTTCACGGTCTCGCGGAGTCCATCAAGGACGAGCTGGCTACTCGGGAGCTGCCGGCCAGCTTCGAGGCCTTGGTGGACCTGGCCATCCGCGTAGACCAGCGCCTTTCGCAGAGACGCAGGGAGAGAGCGTCCAGCAGCCTGCCCGGTTCCGTCCGTGAACAACCCCTCCCGATGCCGGCCAGAAGCCCTGCACCACCATCCCCGGGAACCTCTGAACCGATGCAGGTCGACCGCACCCGCCTGTCTCCCGCGGAGCGACAACGGCGAATCAGCACCCAGTCCTGCCTATACTGCGGGCAGCCCGGCCATTTTGTGGCGAACTGCCCGGCCAAGGGCCAGCGGTCACCCGCAGCGGGGGGATTGCAGGTGAGTGTAACCCCCCTGCGTCACACCCCCCAGACCCTTCCTCTATTTTCAGCCACCCTGCTCGTCGGAGGTCAGAGCCACACTGTCTCCGTCCTGATTGACTCCGGGGCGGATGGCAGTTTTATCGACGCCAACCTGGCAACCCAGCTGCGCCTGCCCCGCGTTCCCCTGCACTCGCCGTTGGAAGCCCACGCGATCACCGGGGCTCCCCTGGTTCGCGTGACCCACGCCACTCCCCCGGTCGACTTCCTCGTCTCGGGCAACCACCGCGAGGAGATTGTTCTCAACGTCATCCGCTCCCCGCAAGCCGCCGTGGTCCTGGGTCGCCCCTGGTTGGCGCGACACAACCCCCACATCGACTGGGAGGGCAACCGAATCCTGGGCTGGAGCCCCTTTTGCCACTCCCACTGCCTTCGGGATGCCGTTACCCCGGTGTCGTCGATCGCTTCCGCTCCCGAGGACTTCCCGGACCTGTCGGCGCTGCCGCCCGAATACATGGACCTGAAACTTGTCTTCAGCAAGTCCCGCGCCACCTCGTTGCCTCCTCATCGCCCGTATGATTGCGCCATCGACCTGCTGCCCGGCTCGTCCCCCCCTCGGGGGCGACTGTTTTCTTTATCGCCACCAGAGACCGAGGCCATGAATAAATACATCCGGGAGTCTCTCGCGGCCGGTCTCATTCGCCCCTCCTCCTCTCCTGCGGGGGCCGGATTCTTCTTCGTAGGGAAGAAGGACGGCTCCCTCCGTCCCTGCATCGATTACCGGGGCCTCAACGCCATCACCATCAAGAACCGCTACCCCCTGCCTCTTCTGTCGTCCGCCTTCGAGTCGCTACAGGGCGCTACCGTCTTCACGAGACTCGACCTCCGTAATGCCTACCACCTGGTCAGGATCCGCGAGGGGGACGAGTGGAAGACGGCGTTCAACACCCCCTCGGGGCACTATGAATATCTGGTCATGCCGTTCGGTCTGACGAATTCCCCAGCCGTGTTCCAGTCCTTGGTGAACGACGTCCTCCGAGATATGCTCAACCAGTTTGTGTTCGTGTACCTCGACGATATCCTGATCTTCTCTCGCTCCCTGCCTGAGCATGTACAGCACGTCCGCCGCGTTCTGCAGCGCCTGCTCGAAAATCACCTGTACGTGAAAGCGGAGAAGTGCGCCTTCCATCAGCACACCACTTCCTTCCTGGGTTTCGTGATCACGGCTGGAAGTATCCGCATGGACCGGCAGAAGGTCCGCGCCGTCGAGGAGTGGCCTCGCCCCACCTCCCGCAGGGAGCTGCAGCGATTCCTGGGTTTCGCGAACTTCTACCGTCGCTTCATTCGCAACTACGGCACGGTAGCGGCTCCCCTCACCGCCCTGACATCTGTCAGCAGAGCGTTCACCTGGGCTCCGGCTGCCGAGGAGGCATTCCGCAACTTGAAGGCTCGTTTCACCTCGGCGCCTGTCCTCACCCAGCCCGATCCCGCTCGTCAGTACGTGGTGGAGGTGGATGCTTCGGACGTGGGAGTGGGGGCGATCCTGTCTCAGCGATCGTCCGCCGACAACAAGCTCCACCCCTGCGCCTACTTTTCTCACCGCCTTACGCCCACTGAGCGTAACTACGACATCGGCGACCGGGAGCTGCTAGCCATCAAGCTGGCGCTCGAGGAGTGGAGGCACTGGCTGGAGGGGGCGAGTGTTCCATTCTTGGTGTGGACTGATCACAAGAACCTCGAGTACGTCCGATCAGCCAAACGCCTCAATCCCCGACAAGCCCGCTGGTCTCTCTTCTTCTCCCGTTTTAATTTCACACTGTCATATCGACCAGGCTCTAAGAACGGTAAACCTGACGCCCTCTCGCGCCAGCACGCCCCTGCCGAGGACTCCCAGGAACCCAGCACAGTCCTGCCTGCCCGATGCGTTGTCGCAGCGGCGCTATGGGACGTCGAGACCGCCGTCCGCACCGCCCTCCAGAACAAACCGGGCCCCAGCTCCTGTCCCCCTAACCGCCTGTTTGTTCCCCAGTCTGTCCGTTCGCAGGTTCTGCAGTGGGGGCATTCATCGAGGCTCGCGGGCCACCCCGGAGCCCGGCGCACAGCGGCGTTCATCGGCCAGCGGTTTTGGTGGCCCACAATGACGGAGGACATCCGGAAGTTCACCGCCGCCTGCTCGGTCTGCGCCCAGAGCAAGACCTCCACCCGACCCCCCGCCGGTCTGCTGCAACCCTTGCCTGTTCCCAGACGGCCCTGGTCCCACATCGCCCTGGACTTCGTCACCGGTCTGCCACCATCTGACGGTAACACCGCTATCCTCACCGTCGTGGACCGGTTTTCTAAGGCTGTGCACTTCGTCCCCTTATCCAAACTGCCCTCCGCCAGGGAGACCGCTCAGCTACTCATCAGCCAGGTATTCCGGCTGCACGGTCTACCCTCTGACGTGGTGTCCGACCGAGGACCCCAATTTACGTCCAACTTTTGGAAGGCATTTTGCAGGTTACTGGGGGCCACCGTCAGTCTGTCTTCTGGTTTTCACCCCCAGTCCAACGGCCAGACCGAGCGGGCCAACCAGCAGCTGGAGACGGTACTACGGTGTTTGACGTCTCGGGAGCCGTCGGCGTGGAGCCAGCACCTTCCCTGGGTCGAATACGCCGTCAACTCCCTCCCCTCTGCTTCCACGGGGCTGTCGCCCTTCCAGTGCTGTGTGGGCTATCAACCTCCCCTATTCCCGGCCCAGGAGGAGGAGGTGGGGGTCCCCTCAGCAACGGCGTTTGTGCAGCGCTGCCGTCGCACCTGGAGACGCGCGCGCACCACTCTGCTCCGCTCCTCGGCTCGGGCTAAGCGGTTTGCTGACCGCCACCGCTCCCAGGCACCCCGCTATCGCCAGGGTCAGCGGGTGTGGCTCTCCACTCGGGACCTCCCCCTCAGGGTAGACTCCCGCAAGCTGGCTCCCCGCTTCATCGGTCCTTTTCCCATCGTCAAGGTGATCAGCCCCACGGCGGTCCGGCTTAAGCTCCCGCTCTCTCTTCGCCGTGTCCACCCCACCTTCCACGTCTCCAAGGTTAAGCCCGTCGCCCGCAGTCCTCTCTGCCCTGTTCCCCGGGCTCATCCGCCGCCCCGCCTGATCGACGGAGCGGTGGCTCACACCGTGCGCCGCCTGCTTAAGGTTCGGCGTCGGGGGCGCGGTCGGCAGTATCTGGTGGACTGGGAGGGTTACGGTCCCGAGGAGCGGAGCTGGGTTCCTGCTAGGGACATCCTGGACCCGTCCCTGATCCGGGACTTCCACCGCCGACACCCTGGCGAACCCGCTGTGACGCCCGGTGGCGTCCGTAGGGGGGGGGGTACTGTCAGGGCTCCGCCCCCTTAAGCCGCAGTGTTTTTGTTTTCCCTGTCCTTGTGCTTTTGTTTTCCTTGTGTTCCTGCCCCGCCCGGCTCCCCGCCGGGTCCCCGCCCACCTTATTCCCTTATTGCCTGCACCTGCCTGCCTGCTCACCTGCCTCCCATCTCCTCGTTACCTCAGCCCTATATCTTCCCTACGTGTCTCTGTCTCGTTGCTAGTTCGTTGCAGTGAGTTTGTCCTGTCTCATCCCCGCTCTAGTAACCTGAAGCCTGATCGCTGTTTTGGAATCCTGCCTGTTTTTTCGACTTCGTCCTTCGCCTGCCGTTTTGGTCCCGTCTGCCTGTTCTGCCCTCCTGGTTACCGACTCTGCCTGCACCGACTCCCGATCCTGGATCTGCCCCCGGACTGCCTTCCCGTGTTTTTTGAACCCTGCCTGCCCCTGTACTACGAACTGCCTAACGATTTTCATTAAACGCTTGGTTTCGTTTACCCGGTGGTCCGCGCTTGTGTCCCGATCCCCGTTCGTGACAAATGGATCTGCGCAGACACCTTGCAGATCAGACCTCGGTGAGTGCGTCCATATTGTCTATGAAGATACCATATTTTCTACAGTTCCCCACTGCACCTGCCAGCTCTCCAAGGTGACAGCCCTGCCTCGAGCCATGTGGTTACTCACATCACCAGAAAGAAGGCGTGCGCTGAGAAGTCTTAGCAGGGAACTTATTAGGCACGCTCTCCAATACATGTGAAATATGCTGGAGGTTATAATGAATATAGAGTCAAGTATCATTAATACAACTGCTCTGGGTGTTGCAGAACAGCTCTCCGTATCCTTGCAGCAGTCACAATAAGAGCAAAGACTTCCTTTACATGCTATTGATAAAAGTGATGCTTCTGACCGTGTCCCCCTCAAAAGGCTAATTTTCATGACACACCAGGAAGCTAAAGGGCTAGCACTCCATCATGGGCAACTACTTGACATAAATATGAGTTATTTTTTCTGCTATGCTGAATTAGTAACATGGCATATTATTATCATTTTCACACAGGTATCAGGCGTCTTCACTCTTTTTTTGATGAGTACCTATGAAAGGTGAAGTTTTACATCTTGCATCTACACTGTTGAGCCCTGATTGCACTGGCTACAGACAACACATTTCAAAATATTTTCGTTCCACCTGCTTGCCTGCACAATGTTTGGTGAATCACATCAGTTGGGTATGTCAGAATTTATACATGTGCATCAGACCAGACTGAAAATGATGTGGTTGCTTCTGATCTAGCCTGTCAATGACAGCTTGCCATAGCCTTCTACCTCAAATAAGTGCTGAGTTCAAGGGTTACTGCATCATCCGTAGTCATTCCAGGGTCCTAATTCAACATACTCTCTAATCTTAACAAAATACCAACAAAATTATATAATATTGTGCAGGAGAGAAATACTCATAGGATCATGATTCAGCAATCTCTCATTTTAGAGAATGTGGCAAGATGGAGAATGCTGCCATCACCAGAACACATTCAACTCTTTTACTGAAAAGGGAGCCAGTGGATATACTGTACGTGCACACATCTCACTTGCAAACTAGCACAGCACAGGGGTGCACCTGCACCGATCTGTCGTATGATATGTAATGTGTATCCAATAGGAATATCTTAAGAGTAAAAGTTATATCAATTTACTAATTGTTTACTACATATTTATTTATTATTAAACATATTCATCTCACTGATTGGAATGAGATCATCTCAGTGGTTTCGGATGGGAAATAAGAAAGAACATATGGCTTTTAAGGTGCCTGGCAGCATATAGAGCGTATGCTGTCTGTCATGACTCTAGCCTGCCAGATCTTGGGATCGGTGTTGCCGGCACACCCATTTTGTAGTCCAGATTTAGAGAGCATCCTTTTGAAGTTTATGCACAGAAATCTGTGGGTTCTGTTTTCTTTTTCTTCACTGCTGCATCAAGACACAACCTTCCTTTTTCATGCTTTTGTCATAACCATTTTTGGAGGGAAATAAGTAGACCCTGCTCTGAAGACTTGATAACACCGGGGAGGATCCTCTCATTAAACTAGCTGGGGTAACGCAGACTGATTACACAATAGGACTCGCTGTGAGCTCGATGATTACACTAGTTAGTATTGTTTCACATATAAAGAAAAAGAGGGAGAGAGAAGGAGGGAGAAAAACCAGACGCAACCTGAAACATACCTGTTGTGCAATGATTTGTCAAACGCGTGGCTGTTATAAATAGCAGCCCGAGTTGTTTAAGAGCTTTTCTCGCTGAAATAAAAGTAATTAATTGGTGCAATACACAAAGGACATAATTATCTTTTTGGGTAACTGGCACATATTTAATTACTGGTAATTGTTCTCCAAACCTTGTTCAGAAGTGTTGTTCACTAGACAGTTATTATGCATTGTGCACTAATCCTGCATTTGATTTTCAGTCATTAGGGTGTAAGTATGAAAGCACAGGGATAAATGCACCGGCACGCCAAGAGAAAATCAGCTCACACACGGAGGCATGTACACACTACAACACCCCCAACACCCCCCGATATGACATGTTTATTTCCATATTCCAGTCCTCGGGCTATAAACTGTCCTCTCCATACGTGTTAATGATTGCAGTTCTATATTGATTTATAACAAAGGAAACAAATAGTGATTAGCAGGACTTCCTGTGAATTGTGGTCCCGTTTCAAAGCGTCAGTGCCGTGGTTATATTTAGTCGCAGCGCTGTAAGCAAGCAGGCTCAGCCGACACACAGATGTTATATCTCTGGCTCCAAGATGAGAACGGCTTTAATAAGTAAACAGTGAGGGATAATAAGCCGGCTCTGATCCGGGCTTATTTGCAGACTCAACCCCCTTTAAGCAGCGGTAGCTGATTAGCCCCACCGATTGTACCTCGTAATTGCGGTGCCTTGACCCCCTCCAGGCAAATATTAGATTTTAGTCATTTAACCTTTGCAGTCTTCAGAGCGGATAGATTGCCTGCGCAGATGTTGAGGATCTCAGTGGTAGCCCTCATGTATGTGGGTCCACGGAGACCACACCTCCAGAGCGTAGGCCTTTCATTCCAGCATTTGTCCGGGGCATTTGATTTTAGTTTTTGTCTTTTATACATGTCACCTGGTAGCAATATTTCACATAAGTTTACATCCGAGGTGTTTTGCTAAAAGTGTTATCTTTGACCCTGAACTGCAGTCAAAACTGTAAAGATACACAGAAAAGCAAAAAGTTGTCTTAAGTGTATCACAGTACTGAAATGCCAAAAAGTGTGTTTACACCGTATCACTTTAAGTTTTCTGAGCACCAATGTTTCTGTAGTATTTGGGAAACTCACCTTCACTTCTGTTATTTCTCATGTCATAAAGCAGAGTGCATATTGTGGATCAACACTGTTCCTTGCAGGTCAAAACATCAGTCAGTCATGCAATCAGTCAATCAATCAAGCAATCAACATCTCCAAGTACTGTGGAGCTTGTCCATTTAGAGCTAGCAGTTACAGGTGTATTTATTTGAGGAGCCATCTGGTTGTGTAAGCATATCTATATTTGTAAATATATTTATAAAAATCAATTGGTATATGAATATAGGTATTAATGTTTTATGTTTACATTTTATAGTTATTTTTAGTTATGGTATTTATGTAAGGAAATTTACATATCTTATGCTGTCCAAGCTATACATTTGCAAATATTCCATGGAAGAAAGTTTTTACTGAAGGTTAAGTATCATGTTCAGGGGTAGAATGCCACTTCTGAGCCCCCTCAACCCCACAGCATCCGTTCCCCAGAACACACCTGGAATGTGACCTCAAAAGGTGTCCTTTCCAAGACAGACTCAATGATGCAGGTGACAGTATGTACAAATGGCCATGATTCAGCCTTGACATTTCAGCATTTCTAACTCAGCACAGCTCTGCGTTTCTGAATAGAAACCATGTTGCGGACCACATTGAATAACAGACAGGAATCCTCTGAGTGTAGGGCTGGGTTCACATTGAGACATGCCCTCGATGGGATTGTGTTTGCTGCAAGAGCTGAATCACAGTGAGAATCATTAAAGTCTCACCGCGTTTGATGGATTTCCAAGCCAGGGACCACAGAGTGTTCTGGAGCTATTTAAGCACAACAGACCTCATAACAAAACGCTTGTGTATTTCTGCTTTTTATTTGTGTGTACACACCCCCACACTCTGAATGTCTTGGGGCAGTGAGTCAGCATTTCACAAAGGACACAACATTCCTAAATGCTTAATTCAATTTAGGGATTTTCTCAAATATCTGAATTAACCTCAGGATGCTGTCTGAGCAGAATTTTGTATTTGGATGTGAGCATTACGTCCAAACACTTCTTCTAACGGTGAGGGTCAATGTATGACTTGACCAAAGAGAAATGCTCAACCCAAATGTTTTTTCAGTCTGTTTTGTGGGGTACAAAAGCCCAAGAAATATGCACAGGAGAGACTCACCTTCAGGCAAACGTGTTGGAATAGACTTTCCCAACCAAAGGAGCAAAGAAAACAGTAACCAACACATAAATGTATCTTTTTTATTTTGACAAACCCACAGAGTTAACATCCAAAGCTTTAATTCCTCCATCTTATCATCCTCATTCACCTTTTGATAAGTCATTACCCAGAGAGTAAATGTGTGTCAATGGAGACTCTAAAGAGAGATGAAAGTGAGAACGTGGGGCTGAACAGGTGCTACTGTAACACTGTGTATGGTCCTGCACCTTGCTCAGTTTATGTGAAGACTCAGCTGTGCGAGCAGGTCACTAAGGAGGGCATAAACAGTTGATGGCAACCACTACGTGGCAACAAGATGTGACCAGTCTAATAAAACAATGCCACATGGCCCCATGGTCCAGGTGACAGCTGTGGGTAGCAGCAGCTTAATACGCTGTGCCAAGAGGTTACTAAGAGGACTCACTGGATTTGAGCTAATTAAATTCTGTTCTTCAGGTTGTGGCTTAAAGAGAGCCAGAGGAATAAAGCAATACGTTTACGAGTAATGCGTTTGACAATCATCGCATCTCAGGCAGTGCTGGGAACCGGAGAGATGCAGCGGACAGATCACTCCTGATTTGCAGAGTGATCCCTCTGCTGTAAAGCATAACTGTGAAGGAACAGCCTGGCAGATTTTCTCAAATCCTCACAGCAGCTCCAGCTGAAACCAAAACAAGGCAAATATTTGAGAATGCCACATATGCACGCATGGGTGCATGTTCATGAATGCACACACACACACACACAGATACACACACAAACATACACGTGCACATGCACACACAGGTACCTGTACTACACACATCCACACATATATTTGCTCACGCGTGTGTAAGTATGCGCACACATGCACATTCACACACACACTCACACACCCACACACACATTCATGCACACACAGACACACACAAACACACACAAAAATACTCATTCTGATATTACATCAGAAACCCCAGTCTCAACTCACACATTCTGCAAGGCAGTCCTGGCTGTTCTGTCTGGTGGATACAGCATAACTGACAGGAAAGGGAAGAGATTTCATGTGTCTTCCCTGTTTCTGTAAAGGCCAGCTTTAAATGGATTGTATAATGTTTAACACAATCTACTAATAGCTACTTTGTTAAAATCTTGACTTCTAGAGGGCTAGGTCGATGATCCCCCTGGGTGCAAAGGAATGAGAAGTGGGAGCACCTGTGCATTCAGACCATTATGCTAAATATGTATGGGGGGTGAGGTGGGGAGGAAGTTTTCCTTGGGCTGCTCCCAAATATTTCTAGGGAGTCAGGTTTCCTCTGTAGTGTCTTATGTCTCAAGTCTCTTCCTCCCAAACCACCAGCAGCTGTATCCCAGAGCCTCTACCTACACAGTATGGTAACAACTTCCTTCCTCCAGCAGCAGCGGAGCCTCCCTGCCCACCCCTCGACCACCAAAAAGACAGGGAGACAGACCTTTTCAACCCACTGGAAAGCTAGAGCATCTCTGAAGTTTGGTCTGGGGTGGAAACTCAATACTGCCCTGAGAGAAGCCGGGTCTGTGATCACTACAATAAGGGAGAGGCTGAGACAGAGGTCCAGTTTATTCCAAAATGTACTAAATACTCCCATGGAAGGGAAATATTAATTTAAAACATCAGATCTGTCCTGCCTAATTTTATACAACTGACAGAGAAAAAAATGTCAATCATACTGGGAGAGGGGCTCACAGCCCCACTGGCAGCCCAGTTTGTGGCCATATGCCATAGCCTCAGGGACATTGAGTGCCCAGTGCTGCAGCACTGATAGTAAATTGTAATTAATATGATTAATATATAAATATATGAGTTAATAATCGCTCAAATTATAATTCACTGTTGGATGTGTTATGCAGAGTTGATTGTTGTTTGTCAGTTTGGCTTGTATGTATTTGTGTTTTCTTCTAGCTGAATTTAATTAAAATTAACCATTCATTTCAATGGTTATATTTGATTATGTGCAGTATTGTTCATGTTGTTGGTCTGGCAACTCACCGATTATCTGTCCTGCCAATAAAGTACCCTTGAATTTGAATTTGAAAGAGAGAGAATAATAAAGAAAGAGTGAGAGAGAGAGTGAGAGAATGAGACAGAGAGAATGAGAGAGAGGGGCCCCCAAACTGCAAAGCCAATGCTCAGTGAGGCTTTGAGAGACACCTGCAGGTCGAGCTGTCTTTCTGGGAGACCTGGGAGACCACATTCATACACTCAGAAGTCTTCCTCAGTGCTATTCTATTCTGCTGTGTCATTAAAGGATCATTTACTATTGGTCCCATAGCCTTATAGTACTTTTGTCCTGTCACAAGAGCACTAAGTGGGGATGCAGAGAGGGAAGGTCAGATACTGAGGGTGTATAACTCTGCATCCACCCCTCTGCCATAACCATGTCAGGCCGCATTGTGGTGACTTTGTAGCTTGGACTCCTGTCACTAAAAGAATGAACAGAACTTCTTTCTGCTTCTGCCGTGATACAAGGAGATCTCTATAGCTCATCTAGGTCCACAGTGGGCTTCCTTTCAATCTTTAATCATTTCATACCCTTAGTTATCTTAGTGCCCTAAGAGGCACACTAACTTTACTAAATCTGCACTGCAGCCTGCAGAAGTCTGTGTGCCAGTTATCAAGGTGGCAGAGAGACTGAGAGAGATGCAGGGACTAAGATAGAATGGGGAGCAAACAGAGAATAGATCACATTTCCTCATCCTGCAGCGAGGACCGTGTGGCACCGCTGGGCGCGTGTTTGTTGACCCCCTGCTCCTGAGACGCTTGGTATGAGGCAGTTAAACACCTTACTGGGTTGCATCGTGTTATCCACTCTGCAGAGGTGCAGGGTTTGTGGTTCCCAGGTGTCCCGGTGCCATGGGCCAGGCTAACAGGGCGGATATCCTGTCTCTGAACGTAGGTGCCTAGACGGTGGGGGGAGCGGCATGCGTGGGGAAGCACCCGCTAATTAGCCCAATATTGATGAGGCCTCACTCCGGCAGGTAATCTCTGGCAGTTAAACTTTTCTCACCAACTCTGCAGAAAGTCTCCATTCATTAATTGTCTTTCTCTCTTTCTTTCCCCGTGCAAATTAATCTCTGATTTGTGCACCAACCACAAACCGAGGGAATTCTCCAGCCAAATCGAGTCTACATATCTCAGCTAAGTATCCTTCATGGGCACTGAAAAGGCAGGGAGGTTGAGGGTGGCTGGTTTAAAAGTGGACACAGTGACTGAATGTCAGACCAGCTGTGAGGAGTCTGTCCATGAAAAGCTACCGTTCTTTTTCAGTCCAGTCAAGAATGCAGCAGTGAGCTCACGTCCCTGTGACTAAATTCATTTAACCCACATTAGCAATGCCATGTCATTAGCACTTGAGCAATTCAGGAAGAGCTCAGTATTCAAATGGGGCAAAGCAGTTGTCTTTCCTGGGTTTCGAATACACAACACACTGTTCCTGGCTCCGCTGCCCCATACTGCTTCCTCTGACATCCCCTGATCACCCTGAGAAGCAATAAATCAAGTTTATTCACAACGCTCCTTCTCTGCTACATTAAACTCCTCTCCTCTTGTGATGGTGACAGCGCTTGAAGCCTAATAAGTCTGATGAGAATTTTTCCTGCCCTAAATGAACGGGGCCCTAATTATAGCTAGGGCTGGTGGCACGCACTCCATGCTGTTACTCAGGACCATCGGACACTGTGGCAACAGTGAAATACAGAGGGGCTGGGAGCACTGCTTCCGCTCTGAGTGCCGTCTCCTCCCTCCCCTCTCTCCTGAGCCAGTCAGCAATGCCGTCTGCTCCATGGGTAGGGAGGCAAATTAGTTAGCAAACGTACCACAGGGTGCTGGCCCAGGGCCCGAGCCATTAGCCTACACATCAGGACAGTTCCACATCTCGGACACCACCCACTGCCTAACCCCCCCCCCCCAACAGGATCGACGGCTCCCTAATTGCACAGACGCTACGTGCTCTGAACAGGAAGAGGATGACCGCCGCAGAGCTCCTCTGACTCCATTGTGAGCTTGAGGAGAGCAAAGCCACTCCACACCTGAAAAATGTGAAATAGCTTCCCCCAGATGCACTATTAATGCCTACCCTGTGTGGGAAGAGTGTGGCATCCAGCTTTGAGACCATGCAGCTCCTTGTGCTGATGCGAGCTCGCATGAGCTTTCCTGCAGAATTCCCTTAGAGAGGGACACAGTGAAGTGTCAGTACTGCCTCTGAGAGAAAAGAGGAAGGACAGAGAGGTAGGAGAGAGGACAGAGGAACAGGATGCTACACTCTTGTGGTAATGCACGCTTGCATTTTCCTGCACCGGGCTGGTTCACAACGCTGACATCAGCTTACTGTAAGCAGCACTGAGCCAACACGTACAATTGTGCAATGGGAATTTGTTCACGAGCTCTCATTATATGTTCACAAGATAGCCACAGCGCAGTATGCCACAGTCTCATATGTAAGGGGTAATTGTTATTGGCCCCGAAGCCAATAAGAACTGTGTGGCTTTGAAAAGAGAAGTCTGTATTCGTATATTGCAAGAGTCAACACATTCATACATACACACACACCTGAGCCTCCTCTTTCTAACAATTTTCCTTGTTCTTCAAAGGAAAGTTCTAAACTAGCACATGCTTTTGTCCAGAACTGATTTTCTGAATTCTGAAGTAAGAGACAAGACAATGAGTCTGCTGGACCTGGTCATTTTTCTTCTCTGTAAGAAAGGGGTTTTTAATGTTTGGTAGAGAGAGAGAGAGAGAGAGAGAGAGAGAGAGATGTTTTTTCAGAGCGAGAGAGAGTGAGGAGTGTGTGAGAGAGAGAAAGAGACAGGGTAAAGAGAGAGAGAGTACGTGAGGAGAGAGGGAAAGAGAGAAAAAGCGAAAGAGGGTGAGGAGCATGAGAGAGTCTGCTTCATTTTTTCGTCACACACATGCCCTCCCATTAGAGGCCCTGCTTTGTGTGTTGGTGCACGCCAGTCTCCTCTGGGTTACAGTGCCACAGGCTCTGCAGCGTTCCCTGGCTGCAGCCTGGACACCATGTGGCCCACTCATTTCCCCCCGGCTACTTTTTCCAATCAGCGCTCCTACTCCCCAGATAAGAGGCCAATCAGTCCTTGGAGCATGCCACTCCTCCTCCTCCTCCTCCTAGAGACAGAGAGAGAGAGAAAGAAGAGGGAGAGAAAGAAAGAGAACGAAAGAGGGAAAGAGAGGAAGAGAAAGGGAAGGAGAGAGAAAAAGAGAGGGAGAGAGAGAGAGCGAGAGACTTGTGGCAAAACATGGCCTAAGGGTGTGTGTGTGGCATGCTCGTACCCCTTCTACACAAGGGCCCACTATGCCTGCATCCACAGGGATGGGAGGCGGTCCACCCCATCTTCTTTGCATTAATTATGCCTTTCTACAGCTATTACCGAAGCCTTCCACCTTTGCTCCAGAGCTGTGCCACTCGCTCCTTTGCCGTTATCCTAAAAAAGGAGATGGAAGGCTTTACTGTTTCTCACTCAACAACAAGCTCCACAGAGACAAATACCTTGTTTATAGAAAGGATGGGAAGGTTCCACATGGGAAGAGATACAATGTTAATGGTGTAATTTAGCATGCTTGAGAAATCCAGAGAGGCCTTGTATGTCCAGTGCAGGACAGTCTGAAGCTCTCACACAGACACATCGCTTTCCAAAGCAGCGCTCACGCACACCTCTGTGCCCATTTGAGTGATCAACCCCAGACACATGATGCAAACAGATATTCACATATGCTCAAGATCAATACATTTTCATCTTGTGTGTAACATTTGGTACTTGTGTTGTAGGGCCTTCATACTCCATAAATAGGTATCTACCTTAATCAGCCAGTGGTCGCGTCTTAGGCTGAATTTACAGGAGGAATGTCCCCAGCACACCTAAATTTCCTGCATGAATCCTGGAATTCCTGATGATTTAGAGCAGTGTTTCCCAAACTTTTTTTCTGGGGACCCACTTTTTAAAAATGACAAACCTGTCAGGGAGCACAGGCTAGGACTCAATCGCAGACCCAAAAGAGCATAGGTTACCGGGCAGATTAACGAAAACACACGGCAGATCGAAAAACCAGTACACAGGCAGGGTCAAAACCAGAGAGGCAGTCCAAGGGAAAATCCAGAAATGGGAAAGTCAGAACAGGCAGGGTCGGTAAACGGGCAGGCACAATCGGGCGAACAAAACAAAGCGGCAGGCAAAAAACGGATCAAAAAACAGGCAGGTCGAAATCGGCAAACAGCAAAAGACGAAAAACGGCGGGGACGAAACAGTGGGAAACTACTGCTACGAACTAGCAACGACTACACAACAAACAGGGTATATAAAGGGACAGTCTGATGAGGGGATGAGATGCAGGTGTGCAGGTAATAAGGCGGAGACAGGGCGGAGAGCAGGGCAGGGCTGAAACACAAGGGGAAAAACAAAAGCACATGGAAAAAAAGAAAAAAAAAAAACAAAACACAAGGGCTAGGGGGCGGGAGCACTGACACAAACCATCATGACCTAATTTACAACAAGCCTTATCTGTAAATCGTGAGCAGAGTTGTGCATAAATGAACGTTCATGACCATTTTTACTGCCATTTCCGCATCACCTTATATTATCTTGAATAGGTAAACCAGCCATTTCGAAGAGATATATACGTTTGATAAATCACAACTTTGTTTTATGCATGTGTTATTGAAAACATATACACATGTTAAATACTTTATAAAGAGACCAAATAAATGTGTTTAGGCAGAGTTAACATGCTATCTCATTGTTTTTATTTCCTATCATTAGTAAAACATACACATTTTAAATACTTTATAAATGAGACAAAATAAGTGCATTTAGACAGAGTTAACAGGCTCTCGTTTTTTTCCTCTTATGGCCAGGCCCACTAGGCTAAGTAGCTCAACTACACCACCTTGGGAGTCCACCCAAGGAAACAGATATGTTGCACAAATGACTCCCTCAGGTAAGTTTGTAAAAAAGGAACAGAGACGTGGCTTCAAGTTTAGTAAATGGTAAAAACCAATTTATTTAAAGCAAGGACCCTGGAAAGACTGATCAAAGGGGAAAATGCAAAGAAAAAAAAACGTTTTATTACATTCTCAAGACAGGGTTACATGCCACTCTAAGAAGACTATGATAAAAACAGCAGTTGAATAAAATCTACACAAAATTACTTAAGTGCTGGACAATACACAGGATAGGTCGTCTGCAAGGGGAAAACCCACCACACAGGGAGAAAAGGCCTACTTACCACACCACTTACCACACGTGCTCGTGCCTCCACACTCACACTGCAAGACAAAAGTGTTATTGGGTGCAATGCAACCTTAACCACATGCAAGTGCAAGGGAAATGGGGAAATTAAAAAAATAACTCTACATTGTTCCAAACATCATGTCCATTATTAGCCTGCTCTGTGGCAAAACAGGACATGTGAAACCAAATGTCAATGAAATTAATCATAATTAGCTAAATCGTAATATTTATTACATGAAACTACACCATGCTATTCAAACAATCATGCAGCCACGAAGTATACTTCGTCTTTAGGAAGGTAATAGAACCCCACATTTTAACGCATATTATAGCCTAAGTACATGTCATTTGCTAAAACTAAAAAGAAAGCACTGACGAAAAGAGTCACGCTTATATCCGAAGCGAAATACTTCGTTTTACAAGTTTTGAACTAACCGAGCCCAAACATTTTAATATACTTGTAGGCCTAGTCAGTGATGTTGTATTTTTATTTGTTGTTAATGTAGACATAGTACGCTACAAATGTGATGCATAGGCTTATGCATCACATTTCTGTTTTGTTTTGTAGCCTACTATGTTGATTTGTCAGTATTTATTAATAAGGACTTTATTCACGTTAAAAGGAAATGTGATGTCAACATTAAATAAATTGTAGCCTACGTAAAATTGCAGTTGTGATAAACAAGAACTGCGATACATTGTGCACACCTAAAATATGCTATTTGTTAAAAATGTAAATATAAAATAATATTCCAGGTAGATGAGCAAAATAATATTAAATATTATATTTAATTCCTATAATAATGTCACGGAAGCGCCCTGATTCCTTTTGCATCGTCACAGACAATGGTGGATGTAGCCCAAGCCTGCTATACTGAGAACTAGTGATTCTGGCAACACACAGTCACCAGATCTTCATAGTCAGTGACTCTTTTGAGGGTAACGGAACCGGTGCACTGGGAACTTGTCAGCATAGTCAGTGAATCTTTGGAGTCTGAGGGAACAGTTGTACTGAGAACTTGTCAACAGTTCATCAGGTCAGTGGGGGGAGTTTAGAGTCTTCATAGTCACCAGATCCTTTGAGTCCGAAGGAACTGTTTTACTGAGAACCTGTCAACAGTTCATCAGGTCAGTAGGGGGAGTTAAGACTATTCGTAGTTATCAGATCTTTTGCGTTGTCCCGCATCGTCAGCTGTGCCAAGATGGCCACCAGCATTTCAGCCATTGGCTAGTTGTCGTCATGAGCTACTGCTGATACAATTTTGTGATAGGCTGCTTCATGGACAGACCGCATAGCTAATGTCCACTGGAGGGAGAGTTATAGCTGCTATGCCAGCTAATCAGCACGCATGTTTGCAAAGAGGAAGGAACGAATCTTTTAGACTAGTGATTCAGTTCAGTACACTCAGTTCACCTCAAAGATTCATTCAAAAGGATTCGTTCATTCACGAACTGCACATCACTACTACAATGGTTAAACCAAATTTAAAGGTAGGCTACGCAGACAGCGATACCTCTGTCACACTATCATCAGTAAAAGAAACAGAATGTACGCTAGCCTTTCATACTAGATGCAATGTTATAAGTAGGCTACAATTATCAGAATATGAACATTCAGTACTCTCAAAAACATACTTCTTGCTGAAAGTTTTTTGAAATGCTCATGCCTATTATCAGAACAAGTAGGTCTGTGTTTAAGTGCAGCTATTGTTATCAAACAGTCAATCAATCAATTCGAACAGTCAACAATTAATTCGTTAACCACATCAGGTCTATTCCCCGTCAAATTTCATTAGGCACATTATGTGCTATTTACCTGGCTAACACTTTCGCACGTAACTTATTTTATGCTGTGTAGCACACTTGTTACCTTACATGGTTCGTTATGTTTTCATTAGCGTTATTACGCTTCTCATAGTTTTCACCGCCGCATTTGCTATATTTTTTAATGTTAAATCGCTGTTTCCTTAAAACTAAAATAAGCTAGAATTTTTCCAATCTAGTTTTCTACTCGCACCGGTTTTAGCATACGCGCTAAACGGCTAATCACACAGTGGGATCGTACGCACGAAAGGGTGTGATAGGTGGGTAAGGTTGCCACCTGTCCCGGTTTTGCCGGGATTGTCCTTTTTTGATCATTTGATTGATTAATAATCTTTCCCTGGACACGAATTGTCCCGGTTTTTTGCGAAAATGTACTTCTAATTTAGAATCTCATAGTTTCAAATAAAACCTCATTTGGTTTCCTTCTATTGCTATTCTGTTTTCTTCCTGGCTATGTTTATACATCCAATCCTGTGCCCAAAAACGGGTAAAACACAGAGGCCATGTCTATACTTATTTGGTTGGTAACGGAAATACGAAAGCTTACCTTATTGCCTAGCAACTGCCGGGGCTGTCCGCGCGCATCCACATCCATGACCCTGCCGTGAGTTCAGTTACTAGCTAGAGGTAACGTTGTTATTATTTTTTTAATAAACCTTCTATTTATTTTGTCGGTTTTGTGAAATGGGGAGAGAAACGGACGAAGAGGACGACAAAACAAAATCGGACAAGCCACCAGCGTCAAAGAAAAAACGATGTACAACATAGGCTACAACTCAGACTGGTCGAAAAGAGAAAACTTTTCTGAATGGGTAAGGCCCACCCAAGGAGACCCGTTCTCCGCCACCTGTGTTTTGTGTCCAGCCAAAATTTCAGTTTATATGAAGGGAAAATAGTGCTGGAAATCATGCAATAACAAAGAAGCACCAGCGTTTTGTATTAAGCAAACGCAAAAAAAAAAAATAGTCATTTTAATTTTTATGACAAAAAAAGGTTTACCAGAGGTAGACAGGATAGCAATAGCGGAGCTTAGCGGTGTATACCACGGAGTGCTTCACGGTCACAGCTACATATCTACGAATTGTGCCAATAAAATAAGTGCGAAAAAGAGGTGAGAAATGTCAGTGTTAGGTTGCCCAAATTCATTAAGTTAAACAGTTGTTTATAATCTATTATAATACATCTAATCATTTCTAAAGGGAGTATACCTTTGGACATATGATTTTACAGTAGATTATAATTAGACAGTATATGTTTACATGTTAAAGTAAAAAATCTATTTAATGTAGAAAGGGACAGCAGCAGTCAAAGGAGTCCAGAGTGAGTGCAACTGCGTCAGGGAGTGCGTCTGCGTCAGGACAAATATAGGTAAGAGAGGCAATAGGGAGTCCTACAACTGTATATTTGCAAATATGGTTTAATGCCCCCCCGCCCCCCGAAAAAAAAAAAAATTTGGTCCAAGTGTCCCGGTTTTTCACAAATGAAAGGTGGCAAGCCTATAGGTGGGCCATGGAAGAAATTCAGCAAATTTATTTGGCAACCCAAATAAAATCTCCTGCGACCCACCTGTGGGTCACGACCCAGTCTTTGGAAAACACTGATTTAGAGGAAGTAGGCAGAAAACCTCCTTGGCTCTGTATCAGAAAATTGAATCAAGCAAAGTTTGATGTCAGTGGAGTTTCTAAACACAAAGGAACTGTCTGCATTGAATATATTAGGATCTCAGTCCTTCATTAGACATCAGCTTTAATTAAATGATGTCAGTTAACCATGGGATTTATATAAGACTATTATAATTGCATTAAATGAGCATGTCTCTGAGGCAGTTTATAAACAGTAAATGATAGTAAGTGTGTAGGTTTGGTCCACATGTTCCTGGGACCTGTTTAAGGAGGGAATATTCAGAAACCCAAGTGCCCAGGCCCCCTTCAAACCACACACACACATACACACACACAACCACAACCACACATGTTCAGTGCTGTGTGGCACAGAGAGAGGGGCTTTGTCTGTGAGCTTGCCCTCCCTTTATTAAAAATGGTTGGGAGAGCTTGACAGAAAAATCAAAACCTTCAGTTGAGGATCATTACTCTCTCTGCTGTATCTGTCACAGTACAGCACCGCAACTTTCAGTGCCATGCCGCGCTCTTAAATTAATGTTGTGACTTGGATCGTCTGTTTCGGAAGGGGTCCGTGTTGCTCTCACCTGCAGACAAATGGAACACCTGGAGGGAAGTAAGGAGGCATATTGATAAATACAAACAGGGAACACACACACCTGGATAACACACACTCACACACACACACACACACACACACACAATGTCTTTATTTAGGTCCACACTGAAAAACAATACATACAAATGGGCCAAAATTTTACACGGTGGTATCAAGCTTGTAGGTAACTTAGTATTGTTCGTCCATAAATACAATATTATCTAAATAAATATACTATTCCATTAAGCAGGCAAGTTATATAATACAGTCAAAACATTCAAAAAGCAAATAAAAAATGCAGACATACACAGACACACAGTAAGACAGGTTTGGTGTGTGGCATGAAGTGACACTGTGATGTACGGATGCCGTCTGTTTCCAGAACGTGTCATGCCTTTAGATTTGTAAAAATAACACTGCACAGCACTGAGCTTATCGGAGAAGACATTGCTCCTGGTCAGGTCTGTCCTTGTATGGAATTGTCTGCTTCTGCAACAGATTTTAGATGGGTTCCAGTGAGCATTGATTGTTTTTAAACAATGTCTGCATCTTCTCTCCAATGTCACCGGGAACAGCCCCTGTTCAGTAAGTACAAAAGCTCACTGTGTTTCATTAGCCAGTGTTTAATACATACAGTATAATTCTACAGGAGTGCTGTTCCATCAACATTATACAACAGCATGCAGAATACTGCCCCCAAGTGGTCGAAACAGAATAATGTCAGCAGACTCCACTGATGATCGTACTCTTCCCGAGTCTTCAGTGTCATGGATGGCTCATTGAGACCCATGAAAAGTAATATTTAGTTTTTAATATTTATCTTGTGACCCCAGAAAATTTCCTGAGGACTCCAACTTTAATATTTATCTCACATTAGATCACGAGACACCCAACTCAGAATTTAGACGGAGAACCTGTCATGTCAAAATCTTGATTTATGAATTTTACGATCTCAAGGGCCCAGTTGTTCACAAAGTTTAATCTGGATCAGAATGATCCGGATTTGGAAATCCCATGTTTTGCTATCCAGGATCAGGTAATCCATCTTACTTTTGTACCGGTTTTTCAAAGCAACATTGGATTGGATCACCCTGATCCAGATACAAACTTTTCAAGATTACCAAATCCGGATTACCAGTGGTCAAAATGCGACTGCGTATCACAATGTTGGCTACTAGCTATGTAAAGAACAACAGGTAGAATAGCCAGCGTGGGGTCACTTCAAGTGTTTTTATTTGAAGAGACAGAAAACAGCACAGGGAGCGTGCAACATAATACTTGCCTGTATTGTCCTGCACAACATCGCTACCAGGCGCAATGTCCCTCTCTGTGATGATGTTTATGATGCACCTGAGCCCATTGAAGACCCAGACCAACCTCCGGCGTTCTCTCAGAATGAGGGACTGACTGGGCGTGCAATAAGGGATGCAGTTGTTAGTAACTGCTTTTGACTGGTTCATCTCTGATGTGTCATTGTAAATAACATACAGTCATAAATGACAGTTAAAATTAAATATTTTTGTTTGTTATTGACAGCTGTTTGGGGGATTATTTTATGGGGACAAAATCCTTTTTTTTTTTACTTTACTGAAAGGCTTAATAGGTAGCCTAATGTCTACTTTATCTACTTTATCAC
Source organism: Megalops cyprinoides (assembly GCF_013368585.1). Lineage (NCBI taxonomy): Eukaryota > Metazoa > Chordata > Actinopteri > Elopiformes > Megalopidae > Megalops > Megalops cyprinoides. The sequence continues at coordinate 3,301,249 of NC_050596.1, read as the reverse complement.
TGTAACGGTTAAATAAATCAAGTGCAAAATATAAATAAATGTATATATACTACATGATACAAATGTTGTATTATTTGACCAATTTTAAAGTTTTATTACATTTTGTTCCTGAAATCCACCCTGAATCCACCCTTCTGCTTGGATCAGGATAATCCTGGTTTTTTTGGATCAAAGGTATCCCAATCCTACTAAAATGTTTTGAACAACACATACTGAAGGTTTGATCCAGATCAAAACCAAGACTGGATTACGTGATCTAATCCGATTTCAGAATCCTTTTTTTTCTTTTGAACAACCCATTTTCAAGACTTGATCCACTCCGATAGCCGAAATCTGATCAGATTACTTCTGAACAACTGGGCCAAGATTACCATGCTGATAGTATTGAAATTCTGGCCCAGTTGTTCAGAAGTAATCTGATCTATCGGATTGTGTCCTCGCTCTGGTAGTAGTTGTGTGGATTTATCCCACACAAAGCTCTCAACAGTTCATCTCGCAGCTAGCCGGGAGAATCCGTCTTGGTTGATTTACGCGTTCTGCCCTGGGAGGCGAGGCCGGCAAATGACAAGGGAAAAGTTAGATTGCGCGGACCTGCCCTTTAAACTGTCGTCTGCGCGCAATGTAATGGACTCTTTACGGGATGAATCTTTTGTTGGCATGACAGCAGTGTTCGCTTAGCCCTATTAAGCCCTTAACGCTATTACGAAATCGGCGAAAAGCAGTGCGGAAATGATATCTGGAATAAATCCACAGCTCAGTGGAAACCCTTTAACCACATCATCCCTCATTAAATGAAGAGGGAGGGGGGTTTTCGTGTATAAATTTTATGACGCCCGATAAACAGTTTCACCAATATTAATTAAACATTAGTTTCAGTAACAACACTGGAATCAACAATGTCATTTACGATGCACAGTTATTAAAGACCAGATAGGTTAAATAGGTGTAACGCTAGAGAGAGCTAGTCCAGGGCACAAACTGTCGTTCGAGAACTCAATCTATGATGTAAATACTTGATGATATGAGTTTGCCGTCAACAACAACACACCAACCCAGTTCCAATTTCAAAACATGCTGCAAAGTCTCTCTCTTACACACACACACACACACACACACTGAACAAAATATAGCCTACGTGCAAGCCACATCTTTCTCTCTCTCTCTCCCCGTCTGTCTCTCTCTCACACACACACTGCACTGTGCGCGTCATTAGAACATCATTTGAAATAGATTATATATATCCATGTCTGTTCGAAGTGCAGTCTGATAGTTGCTTGCTCTCACTGAAACATATTAGCGCCAAGCGCCGTCAGACTTGCTAATGCTAACTGTACGTTATGCGCATGCTTATCTTGACAACATGACAATAAATGACAACAAATCAAACAAATAAAACCCAGTAGTACCAAAGCACCAGACCAATGAGCTTGGACCCACAGCCTTCTGGTGCTATGATGTATTCTATATCAACCAGTAAACCGCTGGAATAACAGGTGGCTTGAGTGTGAGAGTCTACGGGGTGAATCACTGGGGTGTGACCAAAGCTCTACTGCTTCATTCTCGTTTAAAGTAGCCTAGTTCATGAGTTTCTCGAATAAACGCAGCAGGATGGTACATGACGTGCAAAAGCATTTAAAAACTCCGCCTGTGCATCGTTTTTTATGGGGGTGTTAGTTTACCAATATTATCTTTAAATGCAAATATGAATCTGGGGGTTAATCATTTTGAATCAGAACTACGGTGCCCCTCCCCCTCCTCCGTTGACCCTCACTTGCTGGGAAGACAAAATTGTGATTAATATTTCACCCGTAAACCCCCTGGGATCCAAACTATTTTTCTTTTGCAAGTGAGAGTGTGCTCCTGGCTAAAAACGAGGGCAGTCGCAGTACATCACCCCAGTGACGATCGCTCTCCTTGGGCGGGGGAGCCACGTGGCCGTATCGGCCAGGGCGAGGCTGAAACTCGCCCTCCCTCGCTGTAATTAATCTAACTGGATTCCCTGTTCCCACTCCATCACAGAAATCCGGGTGAAAGCGAAACATTAATCTTGGTTTCAGCGCTCCTTAGGATCCAGGCTACCGCGTGCGACGCGAGTGAGGAGCTTACATCAAGATGCGGATGTTCCTTGCGAGCGCCACCGCTTCCACAAAGGGGGCAGGGGAGCGCGTTTCAATTGAAGTGATGTTAGAATATTCCGTGGCTGAAAATAATTCCATGAATGCCCGACAGTTCACAAGATCGAGCACCCAAATAATCAAGACTTGCTCTTCTTTTCCCAAGGTTAGTATGTAACTCCAGTATTACCTGCTTTATAATTCACTGCAAAGATGTCTGCCTTCTATATCCATCTCAGTCTGACCAGGTTGCAGAAATGTTGGTACACCCTTTTGTAAAGGGCTTAAAAGTTAGCAAAACCAGATTTGTGCTGCTAGTGACTTCTGGCTCATTTTTAGCAAACCTTGGTTTAGTAAACAGTGCATCCTCCTGGTTCTCACAGAGCAGACACTGTATGTATGGGTATAGCCCTCTGAGAAAGGAACCAGGCCATGGACCACAGAAGTTCACAGTGAAAGTCCACACTTTCCACTGTGTAAATTCAGCATCAGTAAAACTGCTGGGCATGCAGGATGGGGAAGAATCCTGAGATACACCCCTAGGAGGGCACGAAAAGATGTTAATATCACAGCAGAAATAAGAGTAAGGCCTTGCGACATCTTCACTTTATAAATGCAACCATGTCCTATTAGATTTAGGCATTGTGCTTTGCGATATGAAGGGTTTTTACTTGAGGGCCAGTGTGATCAAATGCTGTAGGTAGACATCACTCAACTTACACATTCAAATTGCGGACAGCTTTAACAATTTGGACAATGCCACAGACTTGATTGCTCTAAGCACCACTTGGAGGGTGCCTCGTATTTGAAATGCTTAGCCTGAAAAAAATGTTTCTCTTTGTGAGATGTGTGGGAATAAGTGGGGTCTGTAGACAGTACAGAGAGCAAGAGAAGAAGAAACATGAGGGTGCTTCACCACCGTGTAGCAGTAACGAGGACCCTGAGCGCCACGTGAATTTGGCGCTGAGTGGTAATGCCTGCTGATGAGACTTCGCTGCCCTCTTCAGAGGCGCGCATGGTTCTCATCTGGGCAATGATCGATACATATTGTCATAATGTAACGTGTATGTAATTGGGGCTTGAAATTAATGTGATTTAGTCAGAATAAAGTCAATAAGAGTTTTGATCAGACACAGAGTTTCAAGCATGCAACAACTTGACAGCCCCTCAAACAGCCAGAGAGGTAATTGCTTTCTGAGGTCCACATAGATGATGTAGCTGGTTCTAATTATTTCAGAGAATGACACAAAATGTCCTTAAAACTGAAGCTATTTGCTAAAGTGTTTTGGTTCCTCTTGTATACAGAAGTACTTGTGTTACACATCAGAGAGAGAAACAGAAATGGAGAGACCAAACATGGCAGGCAGTACAGGCCTCTCACTTAAAGCAACCTTAAACCTTTGTGAAAAAATGTGGTGAGATCTGATTTCTGGATGACTACCCTGACCTATGTTTGTTTTTTTTATTCTGGGAAGTCTTAGAAGCCTCTGTAGATGTAGATTGTATAATATACAAGTATCACTGATGCTCTCCTGGATTTGTCTCAGCAGTGAAGCAAAGTCTATGTGGCTACAACTTACACCTCAAGTTTTAAAGCATTCCACACAAGATGGCATCATTCATGTCTTGCCTCCCCCTTTGATCCCTTACCACAGTGTTGATGCCATCACCATGGTTTCACAGGTGATGTTACAATCTGAACTTACTGAGAGGAACAGTACCAGCTAAAGTGTGTTGTGGTTTGACAGACATAAGAGTATATATAAGGAACAGAACCAATCAGTGTGTACAACAAGTGTCTGTCTCTGTGTCTGTCTCTGTTGAATGGTACAGAATATAGTAAATGGAGGTGAGTGCTGTCAGACATGAATGGTGCATTACTCATGAGCTATGAGTTATTTGTAGGTGTTTACTAAAAATGCAATGAAGACAATCAGACCTTGCAACAGCAGCTAGTTTTGACAAAGCTAGTAATATCATCAAAAGACCCTGGTGGCCAAGACATCCTGTTCCTGTGAGCAGTAGCGCCTGCACATATCTCTGCTTATATTAGTTTTCAAGCCAACATTATGCACTGTTGGTCAGGACCATTAGCCAATACATCAACTTGCAGGAGCTTTCCATGGACAAACTTTGTCATTTACATCAACGTTCACAACAATTGAGGCGAAAACTGTTTGAGGCCTGTAGCCCAGATGTTTACATCTCCCCTCTGAAATAGCGTTCGTTCCATAAGGATCAACGGCGACTGATAAACAAGCAGACAAGAGCCCAGGCCAGCAGGTGGCTTCGAATGGACATTTAATAGCGTATTAGCATTGCCCACCAGGGGAGTGACGCGTCCACAATTACAGAGCGGGAAAAAAGCATTCGCTCTAATTGATTTGCTTCGTCGATTCGTTTTGATTCCTCATTATTTGTCTCATATTCCCAGCACCCCCTCATTTCTAATGAATGGAGTCGTTAGGATACACATGCCTAAGTGAAAGTGATGCCTAGCATCCCTCCGCCAGATGTATGGTGGGAGTGGTGCAGGGGAGCCGGTGGGACTGCCGGATGCGGGCAGGCACCTGTGCATTAGCCGCACTTGCCGGTAATTTCCAAGCGGATCAGTCGAGATGACACACGCGCAGAGTCACCGGCGTAGGGAGACAGCTGTGTGCCACAGCCAGGCTGGTGGAGATAATTAATAAAGACAACAAACGCGACCCTCCGTCTCTCTACAGTCACATCTGATTGCATTGCCTATATTGCCAGGAGAGCGGCAAAACAGCCTGCACATTTCAAACTCGGTACGCAGGGAGACAAATGAATGCAGGAGTTAAAATCTGTGAGGACTTTCCACTCTCTCCTCGTCTCCCTCCCTCTCTCTCTCTCTCTCACTATCACCCTGCCTCTTTCTTTCACCAGCAAACTCCACCAAAAGGAGATTCAAAAAATCCAGCCGGAGGTGGAAACGGAGGCACACCACCAAAGGGGACAGCAAGCATCATCCCAAGCCACTTCCCAGGAACCAGAGGGTGCAGGCACCACGGCAGAACACCAGATGATGAGGCCACCACAGACTTTCAGCCTCTCTGATGCATCACAGTGCATCAGGGAGCTCTCTGGAAAGCAAAAAAAAACAGTGCGGTTGCCCTGTGGTTTTGATGTGTGTCAGCAAGCTGCGCAGAGGAGGGAAATTCCTCACAGGCAGCACTGATGAAGATGTGGGGCTCCCGCTGTGGGAGGTAATTGCTAAAGCAGATTATCCTGCACCTCAGACTGCCTGAGACTCCACCATTGCCTCAGCACCCTGGTGGCCCTCTCTTGAAACTAATCAGTCCTCTCGTGATGGCATTTGAAACACACACACCAAAAAATGTGTCTTTCCAGACCAAAATAACACAAGTCAGCGTAATACAGTGTCTGAAGCACTTTCCCCAGTGACACATGTCTCCAGCCTTCAACTTTATTGATGCAGAAACGTTGCAGTTCTCTGTGTCCTCTTGCTTGCACTTGTCACTTTTGTGTCCAGGGACCTTGGTGACATCCTACCTCTTAAAGCAGCGGGGCTATGAAGTTTGACTGGATGTGCACCAAACCCCAGGGACCCTCAGGGAGGTGTAGATCTGTACCACCCCCCCCCCCCCACACACACACCTTCTTATTTACACACAGGCATTCGGTAGCCATCCTGAGAGCATCTGGGGGACTCCAAACACGGTCAAATCACAGTGGGGAGGGGGGTTTAGAATGTCTCCTTGTTCCCTGGGGAGGGGCTGCCATATTGCATCCAAAAGCAGGAACAGGTGCTGCCTTCATCTGCCATGGCGTTCCACCTTTCCCTTCGTCTCTATCTGTCTGGCCCCTTCCCTCCTTCGTCCCCCTTGTTTTGACAGCCTTAGAGGCAGAGTCCTGCTCCTTCACTCAACATCTGCTCTTCCTCTAATTGAAAGGGAGAAAAAAATGGAGCAAAGTTAAAGACAGACCCCCTCTGCTGTAATGAAACAGGCAGACTTTATTAGACAAATTGTCAGGCAGGGTGACTAGCGTGGAATCTGTCTTCCTGTTGCAGAGGCTGCCATCTGCGAGGCTGCCAATAAGCCCAAATGTCTCGCACACCATTATGTCCCAGGGACCACAGTCAAGCAGCAACCCACTAACCACCAGAGCTTTTACGCCCTTATATGTGCTTTTCAGTCGTCTCAGCTATGTCGCACAGGCAGCTTTCAGCATGCTGCCACTGTTCCGGTTTGTCCATCTGCATCAGTTTTACCACACATCGTGCGCAACTGACAGAGGCCCTTAGCCTACCAAATTTCTCCTACCAGCACCGTTCTGGAGAGACAGTATTCTGTGAGCACAGAAACTTAATGCATGTGATGCCAGGCCAGACTTTTCTTTTTGCAGTGCATTGCTGTTTTCTCATTGTGAGCAGATTAGGGTCGTATCTTCTGCCACATAAGCTGACTTCACGAAAAAGCTATCGCATGTTTATCCCTATCTCTGTGGCCCTTATCTCCAATTGTTGCATGCTTTTGATGTTTTGAAACTAAGAGAGAGAGAGAGGAGTAGGCAAGAAGAACATTGTGATCTTTAATGAGAACAAAGCTTCTTTTGTTGCTAAGGTGACTGAAGATAAGAGGAGCGGGGTGGTCAGTGGCTTGTGGGTTCTGAGGCAGCGTGCTCCTTCTAGAACCTACAGGGGTACAGATTTGTGAACCCCCCCCACACACACACACATATGTGCGTGTGTGTGTGTGTGTGTGTGTGTGTGTGTGTGTGTGTGTGTGTGTGTGTGTGTGATCTGTCATATATACGTGGTGCTCAGATTGTGATCAGTATGCCCTAAGGATAATTATTCAGACACAAGGTTGCATAGAGGAAGATAACGTACTGTACACTGTGTTCACGCCTCCAGTAAGGAACACAAACACACCAGAAATAATCTGTTCTTCATGCCGTTCCAGCGATGCATAATGCCCCTCTCCATCTCTGGGCTCTTGGACAAGAGAGCCAAAAAAATGGATTTCAAAAATAAATTTTGGTTTTAAAATATATATTTAGCAGAAAAAAATAATTTATCCTATAGCTAATATGTATGCTATATAAATGTGTAGCTTATATATTCAATATAGTTTATAAGCAAAAATAATATACTGTACATAACAGATAATATGTTAGATATAGAGAAACAGATAAATAAATTGAATCTTTTTTCTTTTTACAAATGTCAGATTTAAGATATAAACTGAATAGTTAATTTGAAGCCCTAAGTTTAAGACTTAATTTAAATTTTATTGTCAAACTAAAATCTATTTTAATTTTTGAAATCCAGATCTAAGATTTGAAGTTAGATATTTTTATATTCATGGTTTAAATCTTGCAAATAATGTCAGATTTAACTTCATGCTGGCGAAAAGCATTGTGTTCTACTTTACATTCAACACCCCACTGATAACCTCCTTCTGGGGTGATTCTTCCTCTGTCTCTCCAGTAGTTAAATGCAGTAAAGATCAGCCCTGCTCTTTCTGGTCAGCAGATGGAAGCAGGCCCGTGGCGTTATTCACTGATACATGCAAACCTTTGGAGCTGCAGAGCCGAAGTGCTGCTCCCCAGGCACACTCCTGCCTCTGTTCCCTCCTCAGCTCACTCAGGATGCCGACACCACTGTGACATGCTTTGTGCCTACTGTGGGAGCAATAGGCACCAGGATATGCACTTGCTCAGTAAACCAGTACCCCAGCTAGGAATCAAACCAGCTGCCTTTGCATTACAGACACATGTCCTCCAGCACTACACTATACTACTGGCCTGAATGAACACAACCACTGGGGGTGCAAGGAGTGAGAGGAGAGCAGGGTTTGACTTCAGACAGAGAGAGAAAGAAAAAGAAATAAAGAAGGAAATGGGGCTGCAAGAGATGGCCCTCTGGAGAAGGGGTGGAAGTGAGTTATGAGCCACAGTGAGATAGAACTGCAGACCCAGCCCAACGTCCTTTTCATGTGTAGAGGTTTCTATTCCCACGGCAACAGTCCTGTCAGATGCTGTCGCAGATACAGAGGCACTGCTAAATGAATAAATATCCCCGGGGCCAGGCACAGACGAGTGGGGGGTGGAGGTGTGGCAGAAGTATCAAGGTGACAGTGCTCCGAATCTCCAAATCATGTTTCAGGTGTGCATCCAAGACTGCTACTGGAAAGCTTTACTGTATTGTAGCAGTGGTTTTGAAACAGGGTTCATGGGGGCAGAGCATACCACTGACTCAGCTGTGCTGGTATCCACCACCTTTTTTGGAGGTTCTCTCCAACTTTTATTTTTCCATCTCACTTTTCAGCACTTTGCAGCGACCTTGGGCGGCAGCGTTTTGTGGTGAGTGGTAAGCGCAGTGTGTGTCTGTGACGGCACGCCTCCGCCTGACCGTGATGATTTGCCACCCCTCCGCCCCACCACACTCTAAGGACCCCCATGGTTCATTTAAATAGGTATGTCAAATGTGGCTGGAAACACTGCCTATTTGATCTGGGCTAATGCTGGAGAGCAGCCCCTGGCAGGCCCAGGACTCCTGTGGAGAGCTGAAATAATGTACAGCCATTCATGCTGCAGATGAGCATTTTCCCCAGGATGACGGAAGAAATAACAGACACACAAAAGACAAACATGCACGCACACACACACACATGCACACACAAAAATGTGTGTGCGTGCATTCATGTGCACACACAAACACATACATGCAAACATGTACACACACATTCAAGTATATATACACACACACACATACTCTCACAGCGTTTAGCTGTTAGGATGAGACGAAGGCAGTCACATGTAGTGTGGGCTGTGTATAAGCCACTGGTTGGTTGCTCTCTTGCCCTTTCTCTTGCCTATATTAGCTCTCTTCCTGCCCCAGTGCCCCCTTTATCATCTCTCCTGAACCTAAGGGTGGGGGGTTCCTTGTGGGGGAATCAAATGCTCTTTTCATTCTGTCTGAGTTCATCCCACAGTCCTCATAGCAGAGATGCTCTCTCCATGTTTTGCTTATTTCAGGGCACCCAGAGACCATTAAAAGTAGCAGACACCAGATCCAGCTGGAGGAATTAATTTTTCTCACTGGCAGACTCGAATGTGTCCAGATACACTTGTTTTTCTTCCTCTCTCTCTCCCTCTCTCTCTTGCTCCCCTCTTTTCTTACTACAACAGCTATTTGAATTTATTCGGTGTCATTGAAGTGTTGCACTGAGAAACATGAGCCCAGGAATTCAGCTGCCTTCCTCTCCTCCTTCTTTTTAAAAAATTTTCATACTCTTCCTATTATTTATTTTTGTGCGATGAAAATTGGTTTTTGCTTGATGTTTGCTTTTTTTGGTGGGGGGGTTGGGGTTGGGGGTACAAGTGGCGGTGGATTAAACGCACTCTATCAAGAAGGAATTAAAGCAAACATCTGTGGAATAATTGACGTGGAGATGAGTTCCCACACCGGCGCTGGTGCAGTGGCCACGACGTGACAAGCATGCGGGCGTCGCGCCGCCCGGGCGGAACGCGGGCACGCCAGGCTCGTGGGCCTGATGCCAATTTAGACAAGGGTGCCCACGGACCGGCATTGCGCTCTGCATGGCGAGCTCCGCAACAGGGGTGTGGGGAGGGGGGAGATTACAGCCCCGGTGCTCGCCCCAATTCAATTTCCCCACACAATTAAATACATCCAGGCCCGGAGAGAGAGATGGAATCTGCTCTCATAGGGGCAGCTGGCACGTACGTGTATACAAAGTGGTCCAGGGGTGGCGTGACCCTTTTTCTCTGCCTGCTCTATTTGAGAAAAAAAATAATTTGAGGATTCTTTATTAAATTGCTGAGGTTATTGATAACCGAAGTGTGAATGGAAAGGTTGGATTCTGTTGAGTAGAACTGCCAAACACTCTTACCGCTGCAGTGATTACATTATGTGCAATAGATCATATTAATGACATATTATTTTCTCTCCATATCAATGTGTTAATTAATATACATAAATATATACATACATAGACATGCATATAAAATGTACTGATTTACATTCAAGAAAACACTTACTGTGCAGTGAAAACCTAAAAATGAACTGGAAAATATGTATTGCAGATTATGGACAGTAGGGCCTTTGTTGTGTGGAGGGAGCTCAGGTGTGCATGTCTGTGGACAATCTGTCCCTGTCAAAGCAGGGCTTGTCCCATGTCTAAATGTCGCTTCTGTGCCACCTCTTTTTTTCTCTCTCTCTGTGACTCATTCTTCTGTAACTTGTCACTCTTTTATTGAGAATAACCATGATTCATTCTTCTGTAGCATGCTTTTCTTGCATTGGGTCTGACTGTGATTCAATGTCCTGTAACTTGGCTTTTGAGTATTGTGTAGATACTATTGGTTGAGACCATCTCTGATCAGGATGTAAGATTAGCTTTATTTTTTTGCTGCTTTTTGTTTTATTTTAAAATTCTATGAACACCTTTGCAAGTGTTTTTCTTTTTTTTTTAGAAGAAGAAGTTCTTTCTCAAGGAGAAATGCATCATATTGCACTATGTATGAAAATGTCTTTTGCGGTTATCTCTTCAACCAAAAGAGGATATTGTTCAACTGTGAACATTAAATTTTCATGAGAACACAAGGGGCCACATGTATCAACGGTGCATACGCACTAAAATCGTGCTGAGCACTTTTCTACACATAAAACTGTATTTATGAAAAGATACTTCCCGGGAAAACATGCGTACTTCTGCGCATGGTTTTGAGGTGGCGTACGCATAAAATTTGTAATTTGCAAATTAGCGACACCAAGAGGAACCAAGGTGATGCAAGTAAACGGGTCTTGTGTCAATCATTGATGAGTGTTATCGCGCCAGGTCCCAGCGCCAGGACGAAGTGACTGAGGAGGGCAGTTAAAACTGGAGAGGGGGCAAATCTTTTTATATAGTAAAACAATAGATTATCATCCTGCTATTGCCTATTTCTGCATTTTTTTTATTCTGTGGGTGGCAATATAGTGGCGTTTTGACTAGATGCGAACAATTCCCTACCTTACCTTTTCCATGTGTTCGTGCGTCATGGACATAATATGAAATAGCAATATTTGGGGCAGATTGCCAGGTCGCCACCTAAATTTGGTCTGGTGGTAGGTTTAATGAAATTCATTGATTTAACCATGCAATAAATAACAACAACACAAGACTATTGTTTCAAAATGAAATAATACATTTATTTCACAGCAGTGGTGAAGCCATAAAAGTGAGGCCAAAAAACAAATAAGCGCACACAGGACCAGCGTGTCTGCAGCCGGCGCCACGAGGAGGCTAGATATGCTCAGAATCAAAGTTTTATTGTCATATGCACAGTAAAGAAACAAGTTCCCTGTACAATGAAATTCGTTAGGAGTAGAACACAAGAAGACACAAGAATTTAAGAGAGAAAAAATATAAAAAAGGTCAGAGAGTGTAAGAAAAAAAAAAATAAAGGATATATACATTAAATGTGCAAAAAAGGACATCAGTGCAGTGTAGAATGTGCAATGTTGATGCAATGGCAGTTCCATTCCATTGCACAGTTGGTTGCAGTGTGGGTGTGTATGTGTGAATGTATGCATGGGCTAGGCCGGGGAGTTGTGTATTTGTGTATTTGACCCATTCAAGAGTCTGATGGCTGTTGGATAGAAGCTGTTCCTGAGTCTGGAGTCTGGAGTCTTGCCAGAGGGTAGAAGTGTGAACAGTTCACACTGGGGGTGGGTATAGTCCCTGACAATGGAGCAGGCTCTTTTGTGGACTCTTTGACGATAGATGTCCTGTAGAGAGGGTAGCTGTGTCCTAACAATCCTTTCAGCAGTTTTTACCACTCTCTACAGACGCTTACGGTCCATTTCAGTGGTACTCCCATACCACACCGTTATGCAGCTGGTCAAGATGCTTTCAATGATGCAGCTGTAGAAGTTGCTGAGGATCTGTGGTGACATGCCGAATTTCCTCAGCCTCCTCAGGAAATACAGCCGCTGTTGTGCCTAACAGAAAACACAAAAATGTGATTTCATGCCAAATTAATAAAAACCATCATTGTTGTTTCAAGCAAACATCTTACCAAGATCATAAAAACTAACTAGAGTACAGGCCTATAAGACAAAACAAAGCAGAAATTTAAAAATATATGTTTTTACTTTAAGCGAGAGGTTTGGTGGTGGTGACGGAGTTGCATTCGGTTTGTTTTTTTGTCCATTGCCTGAAATCGTCCGATCTGTAGCAACACCATTGCTGGTCCCAGTGACTGTGGTGCTAGCTAGCCCTTTCACCACATTGTTGTTCTAGTCGTTAGTTGTAGCAGAGCTAGTCAGTTCACCGCTAACGCTACCTTCCTCTGGATTAGCATTTTTGCTACAGAAGTTTGAGATGCTTGGCACACTTTCTAATAATGTTAGTTCTTTTTCTTTCCTGTATTACTCTTATGCGTGGCACCCCCACTTAAACGCCGATCCATGTTTGTAGACGAGCTCCCTCTGTTTGTCTGTCTGTCTGTTCGTCTTGTTCCCGCCCGGCATGCCTTGCCACTAACCCAGCCTGACTTTTTACAACCAATCAAACAAGGCAGGCTTGCTTAACGTATCATAGCATTATTTAAATCACATACATTTTATTTACTATTTGTAAAATGAAAATAAATATGCATGAAACCAAAAATTATGATTTTTGTTTTTTAGTTCAATTGCCAGGCATGATAAAAGATTATAGAGACTGTATAATCTGCATAATTATAGCATCAACAACATAGCCAATCTGCCCTGGCTGGAGGGGGGCCCAAAAATCTCACAGGTGGGGCCTAACTGAAAATTCTGTCAGGGGGCCCAGAATTCCTAGCAGTGCCCCTGTCACTGACACACACACACTAGACATTCAAATACACATAGGACTGCACATATGGTGCAAAACATACATTTAAAGCAGTACATGTCTATAATGATCAGACTAGCTCTAGACCACTTGCATTCAGGTTGGGATCCCATGTAGCCCTCTGTGCTACGGGCCTTTTAGGGTCTCTCAGGGGTCAACCCTGGAGCAGTAGGGCTTACTTGGTGCAGGTTTTTAGGGCCCCTGTGACCTCTGGGCCCCTGAGCCTGTGCCCGATAGGCCCGTGTGGTAATCCTGGCCTAATCTACATAGGAAAAGCACTGTTACTAAAGTGGTTAGTGTAATATAATCATGTATCCCAACGCCAGAGAAATACCTTTTACAACATAGCCATCTACTGGACAAATACTAAATCCAGTTTTCAGTTAATATCCCAATCTCTGGTCCAAAGCAGGTATTACTGGGATTAAACACATTGATGAGAATTGCATTCTTTGGTGATTCCAGTAATGTCTATATGTATGGGACGTTACACAGTAGCTATTCTGATCGGAGCACTCAAGCATGCTGAAGACTCAAGAAATAATGAAACGTGTGGTACAACTGTTGTGTTTTAAACACGTTTATGTCTTACGAGTCGCGCTGTTTCGTTGTTGTTTCCAGTTTACGTTTAACGAGGTAGTGACAGCTCTCCGCAGCCGATCGTCATGGCGGGGAGGTCTGACAGTTGCACAGGTGTTAATGGAACTGCCTGTCAGCGCACAACGCTGGTGCGCGGCGACAGCCTGCAGTGTTCAGCATGCGCAGCACGCCACGCGGGTTAAAATAAAATAGCTGAAACTCAGCTTTTTGCGCTTAATTGTATTGGGGTTTTTTTTAATCTTTTAAAAGTTTAATTACACAGATGAATGCATTAGAGGCTTTCTTTTGTCACTCCGCCGTGCGAAGCTGGGGAGCGGCTCTCCGGTCTTATCGCGCTGTCCGAGCAGAGGGCCAATTCAAACGTCGGGCCAGCGCTTGGCGGAGGCAGCAGCTGCCTTTCACCCAGGGGCCGTGGGGTGGAAAAAACGAGCACCGCCAAGACGCCCTCATCCCGCCGCTCAGCTAGATAGCGAAAGAGCTCTCTGAGTCAGGGCTTTTGCCTTTGTCTAAACATAACAATAGGGCAACTTTTACCGGCAGAATAATTTCCACGAAGCCTTTTTATGTCGAGTGTAAAGCTCGCAAATCTGCTATTTTTCGTGTCGCGCCAAGCATCTCAGCATATTATAATCATTGTTATTTTGTAGCAAAAAAAAAAAAAAAACACTGATGTATTTCTTCAACGAGTGGTTAAATACCTCAACTACTAGATTATATATTACAGGATTAACATTTCTTTTAGGAATCTCTCATTTTGTGCTAGAGTTTGTGTCTTTAATAAAGCATAAATACTGTAGACTGATAAATTATGAGCAATATTGTGAGGAACTGCGAGGTGGATGGGTTGCAGTGTGGGAAAAAAAATTATATATATATATATACATATATATATATATACTTATAATAATGTGGTCATGGAGGTTATGTTGCAAGAATTAAATGTCACGTGATAAAAAGTCAAATTCTTGTCTATAAAGAGGTGTTACTTTAGTGGAGCCATGCTGGAGGCAGGAAAGGCTCTCCCTGTCCCTCTCTCTGTTTCTCCATTCCACTCTGACTTGTTTCTCTCTCTCTCTCTCACAGGGAGCATCTGATGTCATTGCTGTTCCTGGTCTGCTGATGCATGGTCTGCAGGTGACCCAGAGTGCAGTGTGAGTGGAATTGCTTAGTCAGCCCAGGAGGGGGTGCTGCACCTGGCCTTCACCCACATCACTGCTGAGCTTCTCAGCAGAGAAAAAGGTGGAGCAAGAGACATCAGCGATGTGACACTTGCATCACAGAGCCATGTCTTACTTGTGGCCGGGACACCAATGGTTACACTCTTCTTCCTCAGCCATTCACAATTCACTATGAGCAGTTTGTAGACTATCCACTCCTTTACAGTGTGCCAAGGCGCAGCTAATGTATAACACAACCACCTGCTGTTCGCAGATTGCTTTGGTTAATTTCACGGAGCATGCCTATTAAGTAAAGTAATGTCTCTTTTCTGTGACAAAATATAGGAGATGAGGGAGATGCATGAGTGGCTCCCTCAGCAACTTAGGACTATATTTCACCAAAAGAGAACAAAAATGCCAGCAAAGCCATCACAGCTGTTAAAATCTTTATTTTAATTGAACATGTGTCATTACTTCTATGAGATCCTCATACCTTTGTGTATAAATCTCTATGGTCTTTGTTGTCTATTCATGCCAAGGAACACATTCAGATTCTCTCTTTGTCTGTGTATGTCCTATCTCCCTTCCTCCTGTCTCTCCCTTGACCCCAGGGCATGCTGGATCCCATTAGAAGTTTACCTTGAAGAAGCTGAGAGTAGGAGTGGCTATTAGGGAGCACTGGAGGGTGGGTGGCAAAGACCCCCCACAGCATGATCCAAACCTGCTCTGCAGCAGGAGATGGGGCACTGCGTAGGGTGTGTGCCACAGACAGACAAAATTGCCGGTGACATACTATACACTCCAGTCCACACAACAGCCATGGAGTGTGTTCCTCACAGTGACCCTATGTGATCACATAAGATTGGGTCTCACCTTCTGACCCCATTTGTGGAAGAAGTGTACTGTTCTCAGCAAATATGTTAACTTTGGATTAAAAGATAATAAAAATGAAATCTTCCAATGAATATATTTCAGTAAGTCTGCAGTTTTGTTTGTGTAGTATTGTTCATTAATAACCCTTTTATTTTGTTCTTAAAAAATCTGTCAATGCTGAGAAGTATTCTAATGCGGATCTGCCACAAGAGGGCAGTGCATCATTATAAAACTGATTCTGAGAAGATTTTTTATTGAAGACATATTTTTGTTTGAATTGTTTTTAAAAGTCTTGGTGTAATGTCTTGCATTTACAGCTTTGCATCCAAGGAACTCACAAGGTGGTAACCATCCCAATTCAACAGTAACTCATGTTATACTTACTATTTCCACAGAATAATTTTAAATTATCATATAAATCACACATTTCAATGGGGACATTTTCTCAGTGTATGCAGATGAAATGTATGGAAAAGGACAAATCGCAGTTAAAGTTTAAAAGCTGCCTCCAGTATGAACGTACAGTAATATTTTTTGTGTTATTCTTGTAGGTGAACACTTTTTTCAAAATTATGCTGACAGGTGTGTGGGGTTATTTTTGTGATCTATTAATCTATGTAAATTATTTTCCTATTTAGATGAAATGGGTCTTGCCACATTTAATGGCATCAGTATTTACAGACTTCTAACCTGAACATGGGGATAGTATAAAAGAGGCCTGCATATCCAAAAACGATCCTGGTCATCCATAAGTACATCAGCCAGTCAAAATGCGCTCATAATTAAATCACATGGAATTCAATATCAGGAAGAAATAACTTCTGACTTTTGAAGTAATGACCCATAAATCTGTTCTGATAAAGGTGCTGAGAGAAAGCAAGTTATGGAGAATACAATGAAATCTATTAGTTAGTCTGTCCTCTGAGAATAGATGAGTCAGAGCAGCTCGGACATACCTGAGGACTGCTTGGAAAGAGAGAGTGGCTCCAGTGACAAGCTTGGGAACAGGCGAGACTGTGCAAAACGCTCAGGGGAACACCTGGGGGAACAGGTCCCCCGTGCCATGCATGCAGTACCCTGTCACTCTGGATCCATGCATGGAGCCACTAATCAAAACTAACAAAATGGTTTTCATCTACCTACTCACGCTGTCACCACTGGACTGCTGGTCTCCACCATGGTTTCAGCCACATGGTCTCAATGTTTCAATCTGGTTGGTGCTTTCAAACACTGCATCTTTCCCTGCTTGTTTGTTTAGTAATAAAGCTCCTCCTCAAAGATGCTGCTAGTGTGGAGGTTTATGACATCACACAGTAATGGACATATAATTGTGCTAAATTTAAATGTTGGACAGTCAAATGCAGCCCTCATGAAGAGTGAAGATTCAGATTAGAATTGGCATGGTCCAGCGGGTCAAAAGCGCTGACCTGGTTGGTATGGCAGCAAAGGGGAACTACCACATCTCACCATAATGTATTAGCATCATCCACAACCACTTTAAGGTGCTTGAAAATTGTACAATTTACAGTAACAGTTGAAACAAAGCCTCTATCACAAAGAATGTATTCCTTACTTGTGGTATTCACAATCTTCTACTTGCATCTTTGTTTTGGAAATGCATTTTAATGCATACTTTGTTGGATGAAGATATCAGGTCCACCTTCCTGCTGAATTAAAGTTTTGGCTTTTTTTTTTTCTTTTCTTACATCCAGTAACCAATCTGGCAGATCGGTGCTCCTACATCAAAGCTTTTCAAATGCATCCCCATGGTCAGAGACATGAAGTTTCCACAGAGCAGTCCTCGACTGGCACTTTCTTTTGGGTTCAACTGTTACATGATTACACAGCCTGGCATTATACTCCACAGCTGAGCCTGAGGTCAGACCAGAGACCTGCCATCCCTTAATCCATTATTCATGGGATGTTTCAAAGAAGATCCTCACAATGAGCGATCCCCTTGTGTACCTCAATGGGTAACATTTGATTTTTTTCAGTTAGTTGGCAATATCAGTTTAGTAGAAGACTGTTGGAATATGATCTCTCCCGTGACAAACTAGACTTGGCTAGTTTGTCACGGGTAGTCTTATCAGTCTTCACACTACATGATGTCATATGTCTATGATTATCCTAGAGAGAATACAGGCGTATGGGGGTGGAGAAGCTTGAATGCTAAGCAGGCTGACATTGCATAGGTTTGACTCATTTAAAGAAATGGACTTTTAATCATGGTAGCTCCCTGTAAGTTTAAACTCACAGTCTTGTTGGTAATTAGTCTTGTGAAGTGCTTCTCCACTCTGAAACAGAGTACATCTACATTTGCACTCACTTTTGTATCTATGTCTTCCATGAGCAAATCTTAGCACTAAGCCCACATTTTACGCAAGGTGGTAAGGGGCTTCCAAGTAGCTCAATAGTATATCACTATGTTAGCCATCATTAAGCAATTCAGTTGGTGACAAATGCTTTATGTGTTAATGCCATGCCAATAAAGGTATTGTGCATGATTTACGATGGTTTCATAAGTGTGACTACCTGTGAAAGCCATATACTCAAAAAGATAAGTACAAAGATATAAACAATGTACAACAGAAGAATCTTAGTTATGTTTATTGAAAATGGACATCTTTACATTTTGTACATTCCACCTACATTGGTATGGATTTACAAAGCAACACTATGTACTGTATGTCTGTGCATGCATGCATAAATGTACAAATATGTGTATATGTACAGATACACATACACATCTATAAATAGAAGTACTTTAGAGCTATGGAAAGCCAAAAAGCAGCTGATGGTGAAACATATTTTGGTCTGTTTCCACACCTGGTACTCATTTGAAGAATCATCCAGAGCATTAGGGAACCAGGAGTCCCTTGCTGAATGTTTCTCCTGTAGCTCAGGCCTGTGTTTACATGGGGAGTTAACCTCATAAGGGTCCGAAGTGAATCGCACAGGCACAAACACAGAGAAACCCAACACCCTGACATCATACAGGTAGTCGCCAACTGAAATGACATCAATTGGACTCACCTTTCCAATGGCATTATAATCTGGGAAAGCATTCCCCTCATGTTAAATGAAATTGCACTTAAATGAAACTGAAAAAATCAGAACCATAAATTTGACAAAGACAAATTCATAATTTAAAAAAAAATCATATTGACACATAGGTAGCTACTCATAAAAACAACTAACTGGGAGGGCAAACACAGCTTTAAAAAGCTAAAGGTGTATATGTGGACTCCTCATGTAGCTCCTTATAGTAATGGGGGGATAATATGTACCTCCCATAAATTTTGCTTTAATGTCAAGTGTCCTGTTCACTGCCTCCATTAGTCTATTGGTATCAGAGTAGCAGAAAGGACACTACATAGGGGACAAATGACCCATATTTTGTTAATGCTGTTATGTCAACACAAACCAACAGATATCAATCGACGACTACCTGTACAACCTTTTTAAGTGAAGACAATATATTTATACATCAACTGTCGGGGAGGACTGTTATTGGAGGTCTGCTTGTCTGCATTTTGTCATCCCTTGATACAATTGTAACATTTAACACAGTTGTAACTCACCATCCTCATTATATCAACCACGAAATACAAATACGATTTGGAGCTTGGGTACAGAGGACAGCAAGTGCTTTTGTACAGTTTTAAAGGATTACAGCTAGCTCTGTAAAATGGTCTGTATCATGAGCTCCACAAGACTGTACTTCCATACAATCCCTTGTAGAATACTGTACACTAGTGTGCAGGTCACCACTATGAACAATTCACAATACAGGTGTGATATTCACAAAGAGCAGGTCAGTATGCAAGCAGTCACACACAGGACTGCTGCAAACCCTTCAAGCCCATCAGAAGAAGCTGTTTTAAATTGGCTGGATCTGGTGGTCTGACAATGAGGATGGAGTCTTACTAGTGCCATCTAATTAGGAAGGGAGATCGCTCCCAGGAAACTACAGACCATCAATGAGTTACAACCGGTGCAGCCACCCTCAAGCAGTCAAACACCCAAGCATGTCACAAAGGACTGCACCATGAACGCACCACCACGGCCAACTCCCTCAGCCAACCTCTTTTTCCCAATGTTCCACAACTATCTCAACTCCCCCCCAGCGCTGAGTAAAATCAACCCTGACCCTGACAGTGGACGCAGAGTTGAGATTGCTGCTGCGTGCTGAATGTGAGAGAGATGAACTGTTTCCTTGGGTTCACAACCACACCTGTGTGAAGCCGCTTGTCTGTGCTTGGTGGACTGCCATCACCCTGGTGACGCCCCACACTGGCCTTGCACAGCACAAGCACTGTGACCACTGCTAGGCCACGCACTAGGCTCTGATATCTAACCACGCAACAGCTCCCTGTATTCAGGCCACTAGGAAAGAACCAACACACATGATAAAAAATATAAAATATGTTCATATGTACATATTCAAGTATCTGGGAGTGGTTCCTTTTCTTACCAAAACAAAAAAAAAAGTTTACAGGTGTTTAAGCTTTACATTTGATCAATTCAATCTGTATCAAATCACATCACATACCACTTTGATGACAAAGCCCACCATTAAACTCTGAATAAAATGACCTGCAGGAGGTAAAACCCTTACATGCAGCAGAGAGCAGTGTATCTGAGCACACGCTCCAGAACAAACAATGAGCAAATAAAAACCGCCCAGACAAAAGTTAATGAAAACTGACTGACAGAGAAGTGGGGTAAGGCTTTTTACACAAATAAAGCTGGATCTACGAAACCCATCTGTTTTACCGAACAGTGCTGCCGGCTGAGCAACTGAGCAGTTCAAGAGAGAGTTTGAAATGCTACCGCAAAGTAAAGCTGTACTTCCTGTTCAGTACAGGAAGTAGGAAGGTGGAAGAAAGATGCAGCATGGGTAGGACAACCAGCATTCCTCTCAAAAACCCACTCAAAGAGGATTCCCATTCATGAGCAGGTGGAGGGGCTGGAGGGGATCTCCAGTTTACATTTGAGGGGGAAACACTGTTTGTGTATCGGGGCTCCGCAAAGAAGATAAGGGGATTACAGATACAAATGAATTATCGCTCTTGGTCTTGTGCTCTTCAAGTATTTCCTAGCAAAAAATTATATTAGGTCTCAATTAACATATACACATTACAGCTAATTTCACACAAAAAGGATTTCATCATTAATTGAGGCATTAGGTCTTTGCATTGCACATTTTAACAATTAAAAACCTTGATGAGAAGGCTGTTCCTTTTACACAGCAAGACCATAGAGAGCAAAAGACACTGACGATATTCAGCAACAGGTAAGGCTTGGAGTTTGTGCCCCTGAACTCCAAAGCACTGCTTTTCCCTTTGAGTCTCCTTTATCTGGAATTAAAAGCTGCAGCTGAAGTCACTGTTGTGGCTTAGGTCTGGTGTAGGGGTAAGGGAACAAAGCTCATTATCAGCAGGTTGCAGGTTTGAATCTCAAGTGGAACTCAGGTTTTACCCATGAATAAGGTACTCTGCTTCAGTTAACACCTAACTGAATAAATGGATAGTATGTAATCCATAAACTATAAGTTGCCCTGGCTAAGACCATCTGCTAAGACATGGTCATACCCTAATGTGAACCGGGTATTTCCCTCACATATAGCAAAGTTATTCTTAATTTAACTTTTCAAAGTTGCATGAGTATAATCCTTTTGCATGGAACATGAAGTGATAGACACGGTCAGAACAAACTGTGCCTTTACACAATGCTTCCTAAACATTTCCACTAACGTTCCACAGAAATTACCCCTTTAATATCCCTAGTGTTCGCCACATATCTCTTAACCTGCTAATTTCCATTAGTGATCATCTGCAGCAAACAGAATGCTCAAAGTTAAAAAAATACATTAATTCCCCCCCCAACAGAACAAAACTCAGAGGAAAGTTCTATAACTGTATGTGAACGGAACACTATGAGTTACAACCGGAGCACAGGGAGCTCTTGATGAAAACGAACTCTGGATGAGATTGCAGTCTGCCCGGGACTCCCCCATTGGTACCCAGCAGAACGTGGGTCTGTCAGAGACACTACACTTTCACTACCAATCCCACAGTGACACCACAGAGTGCTAAAGGGAAGGATTTAGGATAGATCTGCCACAGCCTTTTGGGTTCTCCTAAAGTGTTTATTTTCATTCTTTTTCTGCCACTGCGGTTGGCAGAGACAGGGACTTCGTTTTTCGCTCAGAGAGCAGTGTTTGCAGTTCGTTAGCATCAGTGTTGCGCATGCGCTCACAGAGCCCGGTCCACGTGGGGAATAGTCCGCCCTGGCATTATATCTCCCAGGTCCGCCCCACGGCAGAGCTCTTGTGGGCGGGGCCGGCTTGAGCCTGTGCTTATACTTTTACCTCAATGTTCCACAGCAGCATGACTGCTCCTTCCCAGGCCAGTCTTGGACAGGCTTCAGGGGTGTGGGGGGAACCAGAAGTAGTCAGTGTTCACGTGTAGTTGCTGGGATTGGTGCTCGGCCTCTTTCTGGGTGAGTCCTTGGCCCGGTGAGCGGCACAGTGCGTGTGGACAGGCACGCCCCCCGGCAGGCATACGCAGCCTGGCTCAGTGAAGGTGTTGTGGCACAGCTGGCATCCCTTCTTCTCCGACAGAAAGATCGGCCCTCCCTGCCACTTCAGCTGGAGAGAGATGTGCGGAACAGCAACACAGATCACATCAGGACCCAACTTAAGGCAACTAGCCTTTTAAGATTTTACTAAATAGAAGCATTTTGGTATAGTTTTCCAACATACCATTTTGTGCTATCACCTAGTTCATTTTCTGAGGAATGTACATTTGCAATTATATAACAAAAACAAATACAACATCATGATCAAGCAAGCATTGGTTACAACTTGGACGAATGCAGTCAAGCACATTTTCTTGAGCATATTGTAAATAGCATTTTGACTTCATATTTTACTGACCTCTTGTAATACCTTACGATAGTGATGCACTTATTTGTAAGTCGCACTGGGTAAGAGTGTCTGCTAAATGATGTAACGTAATATAATGTAATGTAATATGCATGACCGATTGACCAGCAGGAGATGCTAGTGTGTGACAAGGCAGAAAACCCTGACCAACCTACCCACCCCTGGGCTTCCAATCATTGTCAGCTGATAAGAAAGTTTTGTTCGAACCCCGGCCATAGAGTTCAGGATAACAGAATCTGCTAAATGGCAATGTTACGTGAACTCAAGTCCTCGAATTCTCCAAATTCACCACAATTCACCACACACACACACATATTTCTGGAGCGCATGGCACTGTTTCTCTGGGACCCAGACTCACCCTGTCGTGCTTTAGCAGGAGGTTCTCGGCCCGTGCCAGCCCAAGGGCCACCTGCGTGGTTCGCCGCGCATGCATGGTGCCCCTGAGTGCCCCACTGAGGAAGGGGCGGAGCAGCTGCAGGGACCAGCCCTCCGGGAGGAGGCGGAGCACGTGCTCGGCATCAAATGCCTCCGAGTGCCGGTTCAGCAGGTCGACCGCCGCCACTGTGCAGTCGCCGCCGGGGACGTCAGGGTCCAGGTACACAGCAAGCAACAGATGGAAGAGACGCTGCCTGTAGCCCAGGTCCCGCGACGCCGACATCCACAGGCAGTACTCCTCGGCTGAGGGGAAGTCCTTCAGCTGATGCACCAGGATGTG
The DNA here is from genome assembly GCF_013368585.1 of Megalops cyprinoides. Lineage (NCBI taxonomy): Eukaryota > Metazoa > Chordata > Actinopteri > Elopiformes > Megalopidae > Megalops > Megalops cyprinoides. The sequence continues at coordinate 3,277,964 of NC_050596.1, read as the reverse complement.
CAGGGCCTGCTCATGCTCCTCCAGCTTCCCGTGCAGAGTGGCACACTCGCGCAAGAGCTCCGTGTCCTGGATCCTGCCTGCGGGCCAACACGGCAGTCAGAGCGCAGAAATGGCTGCTGCGAAGGCCCACATAGTGCCATTCCCCTTGGAATTACCAAAGTGTGCTTCTCTAGGCCCAAAAACCACTAAGCACAGACAATGGTTCCAGCACCAGGTGTTTATTGGTTTGAGCTCCAAACAACTGTCGTCGCCATTGACAACATACATACCCCAGAACACAGATTTAAACCTCCTGCAACATTCAAGGAATTATTCTGTCAATGGCCTCAGATAAGGAAATAACAAATCAATACCAACATATCGGGTGGCAGTGTGGCGTAGTGGAAAGGAGCAGGGCTTGTAACCTGAAAGGTTGCTGGTTCGACTCCCCGCTGGAGCACTGCTGGCTGTGCCCGTTGACACAGTACTTAACCCACAATTGCCTCAGTAAATATCCAGCTATATAAATGGATAACATGGAAAAAAGAAACTGTAACCTATATAAATTGGTCTGCTACATAGCAATAATGTAATATTGCTTCCTGTATCTAATAGCATTACTTTGCATATGCTTATCCTGTTGGCAAACCTTGCAAGTTCTATTCATATGCCTTTGTAGTATTTATGTATTATCTGATACATTTTTTATTTGTGTTATATGTTCCTTTTAACTGTTGTAGAACAAACTCACATAAACATGCAAATAAACAAACATACACACAATTAACAGAGAATTTGTATTTCAACAAAATTAGTTCAGTACAGTTTGACATTCAGTACTCTTTAGTGAAACAATGAAAGAAAAACAAAACTCAAATTTAGCACATTCACTTCCTGCAACAGCAGTGACTCTGGATCCTTCTGTTCTTATTGTAATAACGAGTCTCTTTTTTAGCCAATGACACCTCCCTAAACAAAGTCCAAGAACAGAGCAGCCCTGTGATTGGCTGTGTGCCTGTCACTCACCCAGCAGCAGCTGGACTCTGTAGAGACTGGACTCTCTCAGTAGGCGCTGCAGCTGCTCCCGGGCCTCCATCACTTGCTGGGCAGGGGCCTCACTCTGAGAGAGACTTAGCACTCTGTCCAGGTACAGCACAGCCAGGTGAGTGTGGAACTTCTCCTTCTGCAGCAGAGAGAGAGAGAGAGAGAGAGATAGAGAGAGAGAAAAAGAGAGAGAGAGGGCAAAAGAGAGAATGTAGGTACTCACATCACATAATTTAACAATAATACACCACAATTCATGACACTGCCAAACTGATAAAAAATTTAAGCCCTCTTAGCTGGAAGAAACAGCACCAGCTACAAGACAAAGGAAAATAATAATTAATTCATTTCCAAATCCTCCTGTTTTCTGTTAATGAGTCATTACTGCTATTCTTGTTATCAACAGTAATGGTATCACAGTGATTATGACTTTTAGCAATACAGAATCTATGTCATGCCAATAAAGTTCACTTACATTTACATTTATTCATTTGGCAGATGCTTTTATCCAAAGCGTCTTACAAGTGAGGTAGAGTACAACACAAGCATGAAACCATAAGGAGTGAGTTGAATTGAACAGAGAGCGGGAGAGGGGGTAAGAAAGCGTAAAAAAGCGAGGGATTGAAGGAGAGAGAGGGAGGGTAAGAAGAGAAAGAGAGAGAGTGGAAGAGAAAGGAAGAGAGCAGGAAAGTGTGGCAGTGTGGAAGAGAATAGCACCCTAATTACAGGGAGGCAGTAGTTGAAAATGCAGCCAGGAGTAGTGGTTAAAATGCATAACCTGTGACACCAGTAAAATGGGCAAGGTGGCACATCAATAAAATTCTCTCTCTGCATTCACAGGGCCCAAACCTGAATCCTTCTGTCCAATACAAGGTGTTCCAGGTACAGCACCAAGGCCTGGGGGTACTTCTGCAGGTACTGGGTGATGGCCTCGGGGGTCATCGTACCCATTTGGTCGACAGCCCTCCTTGTGAAAATCTGGACACCAACCTGCAAGAGACAACCCAGAGCCAGAATTCATTCATTCACAATGCCATTCAACTCAAAGAAGTGCCCTTTGTCCTGGTGTACAAGGGTAACGTCTAATTGCACAAACAGGACAACCCATCCTGTGTTCTTTCTGAATTATCTGAATTCAATGTGACATATATTGGACATTTTGCCTAAAGATATAGTATGTACAAATAGGAAAATGTGAATTTATCAGAGTTGGAGAAGCTTTTCACACATACAATGCTAATACAAACAATAACCCCTGAAGTCTGACCTTTGCAACAAACCGCTCCACTGTATTAGAAGGAATCCATTATAGTATCATTTTAACAGGAGTTGCAATGTGAGCTTATTACACACCTTCTGGTCCTTATGCAGAGCCCAGTCAGCATATTTCCACACCAGGTCCAGCTTGGAGCAGAAGCTCAGGAAGTCCACCACGTACTCGTATAGGTCAGAGCGGGTCGAATCCTGGAGGTCTCCATCCACAATCCGCACCCACAGCTGAGACAGTCAGAGAGAGAGAATCAGAAGTGCAATTACCGGTGGAACCTTACGTCATTCTCCAAGGATAAAGCATACAGTGAGCCCTCTGGGCCTCTATGAACAAGGCCATGGCATAGCTGGTAAGACCAATGCCACTGCACCACCTCAGTAACCAAGCAGAGGGTGACCTCTAGGAGCAACAGAGAACTCTGGTTTTCATTCCACATCACATAATTACAGCTGGAGCTCAGAAAGGGACCTAACCATCTCTTCTTGCACGTTTATCAGTTGGGTAAAAGGCACTCCCCTCTCAATGTACAAGCAACATGGTCTTTCAGAATTAGTGTTAGCATCTAAGAATCAGGAGGCAAGTGTTTCCTACTCCTGCATAATTAGGATTTGCCCAATATCATAAAGGTAGCTCATTTCCACAGAGGAGAGCATTCCTAGTGGTCACAATTTCACATTTGCAAGATGCACACATTCACATCTACAGACACCTTCTGACCAAACAAGTCTCATCTGGAATAACAGGGAAATAAAATGCAAAACAAAACTCTCCATTTAATGGCTTGATCAAACACTACTCTATTCTGCCAGCTCCATCAACAAAGATGGGTGTTAAGATGGGCAAGTATGTTAAGTGGGATGCAGTAAGAACTCTTTATGGTGTTCTCTAATAGGAGATGTCTCTCTTAAAATCTTCCACAGCTGCTACCCTGTTGAGTAGCAAGGTAAAAATTTCAGGGCTGACTTACATGCCTGCTTTTCTTTCTGTATGACTTCAGATGAAACCAGAGTACATTTACACTCACAAGTTCAGGGTGAACCTCTATAGAGCGATCAGCAGCAAATTAATATCAGGCTACAATGCAGATCTCAGGTCTATTCTTTTTGAGTTCCTGACTTTAACTCAACAGGGGTCTTTTATTATTCTGGGAATTTTCAGATATACAAACCCAGGTTTCCCCTACAGAACTCAGACTCGGACATCTTCTTAAACTATGTCCTCTTCTTAAAATATATTTCAGCTTCCAAAATCAGCAAAATCTGTAGGAAACAGAAAATGTATGCTTTATTTGGAAACTGCCTTGCTCAGCTGCTTACTATGCTCTGTCTCTCACTGTTCATTTCCGCTCCTCCTTTTCTTCCCAGATATTACTCCTCCGTTTTATATGTCCTCTGCTGTTCTCACAGTCTTTACTTCTGGGTGTGCATGCTACTGATGGTCCAGTATAAATTCAGTCACCGTGCTCTTATGTCTGTATGTATGTGCTCTCTGTATCTGTCTCATTTTCATTCACTTCGTGGGCAGTGACAGGAAGCACAATAACCTTATGCGTTGCCTGCTCTGGACATGATAGATGAGAGTGGTCTACTCAAAACCATATTATTAAGCCGAAGGAAAAGCACAGACACCACACAGTTTACCTCCTCACCACAAGCCTTGGGTTACTGGGGAAAAAAACTTCATCTCATCAGAGCCCTGAGCATACAGTATATCCAGCTGAGTGGCCAGGTCAGAGCCCTGAGTGTATACCCGGCTGAGTGAACAGGTCAGAGCCCTGACCGTGGATCCGGCTGAGTGACCAGATCAGAGCCCTGAGCGTATACCCGGCTGAGTGACCAGGTCAGAGCCCTGACCGTGGATCCGGCTGAGTGACCAGATCAGAGCCCTGAGCGTATACCCGGCTGAGTGACCAGGTCAGAGCCCTGAGCGTATACCCGGCTGAGTGAACAGGTCAGAGCCCTGAGCGTATACCCAGCTGAGTGACCAGGTCAGAGCCCTGAGCGCATACCCGGCTGAGTGACCAGGTCAGAGCCCTGAGCGTATACCTGGCTGAGTGACCAGGTCAGAGCCCTGAGCGTATACCTGGCTGAGTGACCAGGTCAGAGCCCTGACCGTATACCCGGCTGAGTGAACAGGTCAGAGCCCTGACTGTGGATCCGGCTGAGTGACCAGATCAGAGCCCTGAGCGTATACCCGGCCGAGTGACCAGGTCAGAGCCCTGAGCCTATACCCGGCTGAGTGACCAGGTCAGAGCCCTGAGCGTATACCTGGCTGAGTGACCAGGTCAGAGCCCTGACCGTATACTCAGCTGAGTGACCAGGTCAGAGCCCTGACCGTGGATCTGGCTGAGTGACCAGATCAGAGCCCTGAGCGTATACTCGGCCGAGTGACCAGGTCAGAGCCCTGAGCGTATACCTGGCTGAGTGACCAGGTCAGAGCCCTGAGCGTATACCCGGCTGAGTGACCAGGTCAGAGCCCTGACCGCGGATCTGGCTGAGTGACCAGATCAGAGCCCTGAGCCTATACCCGGCTGAGTGACCAGGTCAGAGCCCTGACCGTATACCCGGCTGAGTGACCAGGTCAGAGCCCTGACCGTGGATCCGGCTGAGTGACCAGGTCAGAGCCCTGAGCGCATACCCGGCTGAGTGACCAGGTCAGAGCCCTGACCATATACCTGGCTGAGTGACCAGGTCAGAGCCCTGACCGCGGATCTGGCTGAGTGACCAGATCAGAGCCCTGAGCCTATACCCGGCTGAATGGCCAGGTCAGAGCCCTGACCGTATACCCGGCTGAGTGGCCAGGTCAGAGCCCTGACCGTATACCCGGCTGAGTGGCCAGGTCAAAGCCCTGACCGTATACCCGGCTGAGTGGCCAGGTCAGGCCAGGTCAGAGCCCTGACCGTATACCCGGCTGAGTGACCAGGTCAGAGCCCTGACCGTGGATCTGGCTGAGTGACCAGATCAGAGCCCTGAGCGTATACTCGGCTAAGTGACTAGGTCAGAGCCCTGAGTGTATATCCAGCTGAGTGACCAGGTCAGAGCCCTGAGCGTATATCCGGCTGAGTGACCAGACTGCTGTTCATAAGATGAGCCTTGCCTGCAGTGCAGCATCATCCTGTCCATTGTAATGGTAGAGAAGACCCAGAGCAAAGTACCTGACAAACAAAAAAGAGACAAATATTAAAGTAGACAGTAGTGGGAGTGCATTGTGACTGAAGTCTCAACTCTGGAAACATTTCAAAGCCATGAATAATGCTGACTGCATTTTTTTTTTTTTTTTTTGATTTTGACTCCTTTATGCAGCCCACTGTTGGAATTGGCAGATGGATGTGTCATGCTCATCTCACCACGACAATCAGCTCCTGCAGGAGTGCTGGGACATACAATCCTCCTATATGTTTGCCCACGAAATGCAACCTTTTTTATCCTGCAAGTCACCCAGCACATTACAGTGAGCTAAGCACCCACTGGAGGATGGGCATGGCCTCACTGACACCATCTGGGCAACCTGCAAGTGCCTGATGAGTCACAGGGTGTCCAAGAGCAGTGAAATGAGGAAACCCTGGCCAACCCACCAAACCCATCCCAGGTGGCACACAGCCGACTTGCTCCATTGATGTGGGATCCTGCTCAACGTTGCTCATAACAAGGCCAGGATCAAACCCAGGCCACAGGGCTCACTGAGCCACTCTCACACTGGCTATCAGTTCTTGACGATGGGACATATATATCTGAATGTATCTGTTCTGCACAGATTATGGTGTGAACGGCCTTGGCCTGTGCAGCCCTGTCCTGCCCCACCCCTCCCCTCTCCACCCCTCCAAGCCTCTCGTGTGGCACTCACTTGTGGTGTTTCTCCAGCCAGGGGGCACTGTCGGCAAGCAGGCAAGCATTGTCAGACGCCAGCAGGTCCAGCAGGCTCTCGTGGTTGGCCTCGGCGTACAGCTTGAGAAGGGCCGTGTCCACATCCTCACGGCAGCCGTTGGCCCCCTCCGTGCTGCGCACCTCCCGCAGGTAGCTTATGAGGAACAGCTTGCAGCGCTGCACCTTCTCCTGGTCACCCTGCGCCAGGTGGTTGAGGTCGGCGAACTCGTGGAGTGGTGGGTGGCAGCGTGTGAACGTGGACGAGGCGGGCAGCAGCAGCGGGTAGAGGGAGATGAGCTCCCTCACATCCAGTTGGCCCTTCCTGTCAAAGTGCAGGGGGATGAGCATCAGGAAGGACTGCAGCTTTGCGAGAGACCTAACAAGCAGAGCCCCAGACTTTTCAGGCACACAGCTGAACAAGCATGGAGAGAAACAGAGCTAGGCTTTCAAAAGCGAGCAGTGGAGGGATGTGGAGAGACCCTGGAGATGCATGCTTTAGAGGACCAGAGGCATTAGTGCATTAGTGGAATGGCACCACTGAATATGGTACATAAATGAGTCATACTGTTATGTATGTTATACCGGGGTGAGTTTCCCAGGCACACAGAGCAAGGAATCCTCCTTTAGCGGAGACTTGGTGCCATTAATTTTTACCTCAGCTGACTATATACAACCAAGTCTGAAGACTCTACTGATACCATACTTGATGACAAATCCACTGTCCACCCCCCCCCATTCAATAACATATACCATAAATGTCATGCAGATTTGTACAAGCCACAATGGAAATGAGCATCAAAAATGAGGGTTACCATACACAAAATATCAGAAGCATAAGAAGTCTGGAAATACATGTTAATGTAGTTAGGGGACTAAGATAATACTGTACTAAGAGAAGCCAGGGGTGAAGCGGTACATTTTCACATGACAGTGAGAGAGTGAGTGCGAACATGCACTCTTTGACCTGCCACCCAAGTCATTCACAGGCAGTGTGCTTCCATATGGGGGAGGGACCACGGGTAGGAAGATAATCACACAAAACTGCAATTAGGTTCCTTTAACTAAGGGTGTACTCACACTAAGCAATCCGTACCGTGCCGGAGCACGTTTGACCCCCAAAGTCCCTAGTGTACTAGTGTGATCACTCTGTACCATGCTCGGGCCCTCTTGAAAAGGTGGGCTCGGGCACGGTACGCATCAGTGTGCCCGGAACTCGAACAAGACGTCAATGATGCGACTGCCCCATTTAACAAACATATCAGTTATAGCAACAGTTAGCTGGATATCTGTAAGTTACAAGCCCAGTCATAATAATTTCTTTAAACCATCATTTGATTAGCCAGCTGACTTCCTTAAATATAACAAGCTGGCTACCTCCAAAATTTGATTGCTTAGTTCTGTAGATCTATACCTAAAAATAACTCTGTGGATCCCTACATTAGCTTGATTACTAGGAAGCGAAATAAAACTAACCATACTTTACGTGGCAATGAAAGCATTGCTGTTGTCAGGGGCTTAGTCAGAGTATCACAAAGGAAGCAGCCAACCTGTTTAAGCCTTCAACAACCGTTCAGATAGGCAGCCTGTTAGCTAACTAGCTATGTTTGTCAAATCTATCGCTAGATAGCTAACGTTAGCTCCCCACCCAGTTAGCATCGATTATGCAAGGCAGCAATTTTCAGTTAATCGTGTTGCACATAAGATTTTTACGGAGGCAGCTGACGTTGAGGGAGGAATTTGGAGCTGCTCTACTCGCAGACTACAATTCACATTCATCAATAAGGTGAGAACCAGACCCGTTATTAACCCAAATATTTCCAAATGAATTGAAAAGTGTACTATCCAAGTAGTAGAAGATGCTTGTTGTTGTAATGATGACAGTAGTGCACACAGAAGTAGGAGCCCTAACTGGTTAACATTAGCTAACATTATTGTGATTAGGCTACTGTAATCAGACACAAAATATTGGTCTGCCCCTTAGCATAATGACTGAAACATCAGCTGCAACCATAAAAATCTTCTTATACGTGCAGCACGATCAAATGAAAATCGCTGCATTGCGTAATCGATAAATCTATAAGGCATGTGAGAGGGCCGCGTGTCACTCCAAATAAGCCACAAAGTAAGTACAATCATGAACTCCATTGTTCTGTGCGAGAGCGCTTTTCTTCGACACAAAAAGTTGCATCGAGACGACGTAAGTGTGCTCGGGCCCGGAACATTAAGCGCAATGTGAGCGCAGGCCAGCGGGGGAGTGGGGAGGGAGGACAATCGTGCTCGGGCACGGTACAAGGCAACCAGGCCTAGTTTGAGTACGCCCTAAAGACCTCTGAGCACCTCCAGAAAGATCAGGACCTCCAGGCCATTCAGCACATAAAATGGAAGGATTAAGGATGTTACCTGCATGCCATTTACCTGAAATGCTCTTTAGCCTCTAGGAACTGAAGCTGTCCAAACTGTATGAATCCCGCTTGCTGGAGGATTCTTCTGTGCATTACCTGATTACAGGGAAGGATGACAGAGCAGGTGTGAGTAATTCATTTGATCAGAATATTTAAACAGTCATTTTAATTTGATCAGTTATTTAACAAGAATTTGATAAATCAAAATTTGGAAAAATGAGGAATGAAGACAAATGTAGCTTTAATATAACTTCTTTGAGTAGTAGTAAAATTGGATGAGGGTAAAAAAATTGATGACTTCATGATAAAAACGGCAATTTACCAGCAGTTATTTACTGTGAAAACAGAAGATTTCATGAGTTATATGTTATATACAGTTATATATAGTTCCTTGTGATTCTCACAATGAATTCTGAACTGGCCCGGTAATGACCACCAAGAAATGAATTAATACCACGAAGCCTATTAATTATCTTTTCTCAGATTTTGAGAAAGTATGTAAGTCACAATATATCACTTCAAGCATTCCTATAGGCCAAAACACGCAGACTGTGATGAACTGAGCAGATTTGAGTTATTAAAGTGAGCCAATGTTGCCACACGCATGTGTGGCAATACTTCACTTAGTCAAAGTACAGCAAGCAGTCAAAGATCATGCAACAAAATATCAACGAGGGGTCGACCGATCATTTTGTCGTTAGATAATCGGGGCCAGTATTTGCAGATTTTTGATTATCGGTCATCGATATATTTTTATCTAAATTCCTGATTAAAAAAAAAAAAAAAACTTTTGAAAGTAATGCGTGTACTATCCCGAAACATCTCCTCTGTCTGAAAAACTGCCATTGGTATGGCTAACATTCCACAAAATTCCCTCATTGGCCAAGACAGACAACTTTATCTGACATGAAAATCAAACGTTTTCTCAGACCTGCTGCTGGAAACAAGGATGGAAGGTAAGTATCCAGTAAAAGGGTCGTTGTGCTCAAACCATGCCATTAACCAAATTGCTCTAGGCTAACTGGACCTTTTTGAAGCAGTATAAGTAGTCTACGCTTAAGCTAAAAAACAAGCTTTGAATATAAAAGAAATAAGGACTTGTAATAAGGACTAATTGGTGCACTTATAAGTTGCAACAGTTTGACACTGCACATTTAACAAATAGTAATGTATATTTGTATATATGTCTTTCAAATGAAACATTCAAAGAAATTTACGCTAAAGCACAGCCCTTCTGGGTTAGTCGTCATTTACGCAACCATTCATGAAATTAAATTTCAGCTCGCTTGCGATTGCACTGTATGTCGGAACGTTGGCAAAGCTGAAAATACCCGTTTGCCACTTTGATGTTTCTTCATTTGGCCTCATCATCATGAAAGTTGAGTTATTAAAATAAAAATTTGCAGCACACAGTTTGCACTCCACAGTATTTTCGCTAACTTTCACAGAATCACAGTTCTTCCACACGGTGCCCTACTTTCGTATGTGCTGTCCATTTTTCACAAATGACTTACGAGCAAATGGGCTCCTAGATTCTTCCCGCAACTTCAGAAAAAGCGTGGACGTACAGGCTAGTTTTAAGGTTTGATATTTCATACTTTATGATGAAAATGCAGCCTAAATGATGTATCAATTCGCTTTATTTCTTATGCAATGATTGCCATCGTTCGTCCGATAATTGAATGCTTTTGAAATAGCAATAGGCATCTGCTGCATAGCCAAAATAAGATAACCATAGAGAAATGTACCCACAACGTCAATATTAGCTCCCTTTTAGTAGGCCCTGGATCTCTCTCGTACAGTCTCATTTGAAGGCACACCCTCGCACACACGCTGCAGCTCAAATGTGACCCTCACAGATAATCTGTAATGCCAGATGTGGTCATTTTAGTTATTGCAATTTTCACTTTATTTTTATCTTTGAAAAAATTTTCATTTGATCTTTTTGCTCTTTATTTAACTATATGCCTGAAAACATATGACTAAGTAAAGCGGGTTTGTAATTTGTAAAGTCCATGTCACAGGCTATTTCTTTTCACATCGAAAAAAAACGTTAAAAGCATTCAAATATCGGCTGAAAGATCGGTCATCATCCTCTTTTTTTCATTAATCATTATCGTATCGGCCTTGAAAAAAACCATATGGTCGACCCCAAATATGAGCGCAACTGGCTTTCAACAACTGATGCTAATGATAAGTCCACCAAAAAAGAGCAGGAAATATTAAGTGAGAGTGACAAACAAATGGAAGGAAGAGGGTCAAAGCAGGATAGATGATGCATACATGATTGAATGAATGGATGAATAAATGAATGTATGGATGGATAGAAAAATGAATGAATGAATGGGTGAATGAATCAATAAATGAATGGAAGAATGGATGGATGGATGGATGGATAGACAAATGAACGACCGCAATCCTAGTTGCAGTCGCGAGCAAACCATACCTGAAACTTGTCTTTGGGGATGTTCCTCCTTGCCCCCTCTGCCAGGGTGAGGGCCTCCTCCACGTGATGGCCTGCCAGCAGGTCCTGGATCTGCCTCTCCAGGGGCAGTGGCACCAGCACGTACACCGCCTTTCTGGAGGCCAGCACTACCTTCCCTAAGGAGAGGCACCACCCACGTCACGCTCCGCACTGCTCTGACACGGCACGACACACACAGGACGGCGACCAAGCCTCAACAAGTCAACTACAACTAAAGATAGTGCACCAACCTGGCACAGCCCGCCAGCATTCCCAATGGCCTGACCATCCCCTCCTCCTCAGACTTTTCCTCCCGCCCACTCCCACAATACAAATGCCCAGTGCCAGCCAGAGGCAGATGGATTCCTCTTTTGCAAGTCAGGTTCTGCTCAAAGTTTCTTACTTTTAGTAAAGGGGTTTTTCCTTGCCACTGTCACCTCAGGCTTGCTCTTGGAGGTTGAAGCCTGTGTAAAGCTGCTTTGTAACAAATTCCCTTTCTGAAAAGGACTATACAAATGAAAGTGAATTGAACATAACTGCAACTGAAGTCCTATGTGAAACTGAAATAAAAATATCCAAATAAATATCACAGCAGGGTCACACACTGCTCTCCTCCAGATAAACCACAAGCTGGTCTTTAACTGCTTGGATGAACTGCATGTTAAGGAGAACAGGAACACAGCTGACCATGTGACCTAACCATAAACCATGGTGAAACAGCTCTCTGATCACTGTCTAATTCCCTGGTGAAGACAGCTGAGCAAATGGGCCCAGAGACCCTGGGGAATGGGATACCTACAATGCCGTGAAAAAGTATCTGCCCCCTTCCTGATTTCTTTTATATTTGCATATTTGTCACACTTAATTGTGTCAGATCTTCAAACTAAATTTAATATAAGACATAGACAACCAGAGTAAACACAAAATACAGCTTTTAAATGATCATTTTATTTATTGAAGAAAAAATGTTATCCAACACTGTATCACCCATATTGCCCCCAAAGTAATTGCCCCCCCTAAACTTAATAACTGGTTGTGCCACCTTTAGCAGCAAAAACTGCAACCAATCACTACCGATAACTGGAGATCAATCTTTCACATCGTTGTGGAGGAATTTTGGCCCACTCTTCTTTGCAGAATTGCTTTAATTCCGCCACATCGGGTTTTCGAACATGAACTGCCTGTTTAAGGTCCTGCCACAGCATTTCAATGGGGTTCAAGTCAGGATTTTGACTAGGCCACTCCAAAACCTCAATTTTGTTTCTTTTAAGCCATTCAGAGGTGGACTTGCTCCTGCGCTTTGGATCATTGTCTTGCTGCATAACCCAAACGTGCTTCAGCTTCAGATCACGGACTGATGACCGGACATTTTCCTTCAGGATTTTCTGGTAGAGAGCAGCATTCATGTTTCTGTCAATTATGGCAAGTCGACCAGGCCCTGAAGCAGCAAAGCATCCCCACACCATCACACTACCACCACCATGTTTGATTGTTGGTATGATGTTCTTATTGTGGAATGCTGTGTTAGCTTTACGCCTGATCTAACGGGATCCATGTCTTCAAAAAAGTTCCACTTTCGTCTCATCAGTCCACAGAACATTATCCCAAAAGGCTTTGGGGTCATCAAGGTGTTGTTTGGCAAATGTGAGATGATCCTTTATGTTCCTCTTGGTTAGCAGTGGTTTTCGCCTTGCAGCTCTTCCATGGATACCATTTTTGCCCAGTCTCTCTCTAATGGTGGAATCATGAACACTGAACTTATCTGAGGCGAGTGAGGCCTGCAGTTCCTTAGATGTTCGTCTGGGTTCTTTTGTGACTTTTGTGACCGGATGAGTTTTCGATGTGCTCTTGAAGGAATTTTGGTTGGCCGGCCACTCCTGGGAAGATTCCCCACTGTTCCAAGTTTTCTCCATTTTAAGATAATGGCTCTCACTGTGGTTCGCTGGAGCCTTAGAAATGGCTTTGTAACCCTTTCCAGACTGATATATTTCAATAACTTTTTTTGTCATCACTTCTGGAATTTCTTTTGATCGCGGCATAGTGTGCTGCTTGTTGAGACCTTTTAGCCTACTTCTGATTCCTGGAAAGGTTCTATTTATGTGATGTTTAGATTCAGGACTTGCAGTAATCAAGCCTGGGTGTGTCTGGTCTAATTAAACCCAATTATCAATTGGATTTGGTTAACTGGTTGATTGAGTAACTAGGGGCACTTACTTTTTCACACAGGGCCAGTTGGTGTTGGAGAACTTTTTTCCTTCAATAAATACAATGATTCTTTAAAAACTGTATTTTGTGTTTACTCTGGTTGTCTTTGTCTTACATTAAATTTTGTTTGAAGATCTAACACAATTAAGTGTGACAAATATGTAAAAATAGGAGAAATCGGGAAGGGGGGCAAATACTTTTCCACAGCACTGTACACTCTACACAACTATAGCTGGCCAATTTTGCTTCCCTCTTCTGTCAGCACAACAATCCACAGTGTGATGATGAGTCAGTGAGTTTTCACACTTGGTGTTACAGCAGATCTGACACATTTCTAACAGCATTCTGTGTTTTTTACTTCGTCATTAATCAGCAAAATGAATAAACCCTACAATACAGTAGATTAGGCCACAGTAAAGCCAGACTGGAGTGAAACTGAACTTGGGAGACTCTTCTGAAGGGTGGCCTAACCTTCCCAACACAAGACCATGGTGCCTGAACCAAAGCACACAGGGTTTGGCTGGAAACACAGAGGTGATGTAGATGTAAGAGACACCTGTCAATCAGCTGCTCTTCCAAGAGTCAGCTGGTGCCAAATACACGCACCTATCACAACCAAGCAGAAAGCAGATCCCCTTTTACTGTTAGAACATGCTTTTCAGCAAAACCTAGGTGAACTCAGAGTGTGGCACAGCCTGTGTTTACTGCATTTTTTTACAAAAACACCCTAAGGAAGGTTTATCGAACCGTGTTTAGGCCACTCCATCCAGGCAATATGAGGCTGGCAGCCGATCTGTCACCACACCACATCAAAAAAAAGCTGCAGGTGACTCTTTTTAGCAAGATGTGTACCAGCCGACACATTTGGTACAGCGAGAACGGTGTTTGTTTTTTAAAGTAATTTCTCTTCCTCCATTTCCCTTGTATGCCTATGGAACTTGTGCAGAACAGTACATTGTTTCCTTTCCTACATGCACCTTGGCGGATTAGCAAGGTAGTACTTCCACCCGTTTGTTTTCCCCCAGGTTGACACCATGCTTGCTTGTGGCAAGCTTAAAAGGACAGTAAGGACATCGTTTGTCTCCTTGATGATGAATCCGTCCAGCGTAATGACATGCTTATTCAACTCTGATAAAACACCATTGGAAGGATCAAGTTGTTGATTTTCCACTCTCTAGAAATTCACGTCAGCACTTACACCAGATCAATAATGAGGGAGTTTGGCCCTGCGTCTGTGTTCAGCTGAGTGAGTCTGGCACAGCCTCTGTGTTGACCCGGGTCCCTGAGTCTCACACAACATACAGCATCATACACCTGCAGACCAGGTGACACCCAGAGCAAACATCTGCACTTTGACTGGAACTGCACAGTTCCAGACGGGACAATACACATGCAATGCTGAAGTGTGCAATCACTGTAATGTCCAATCAGGGTGCTGAACTATAAGAATGTGTTGGCTGGACATGACAGTTTAATAGACATCACAGAGCAGTGACAACAGCAGTGACCAAAATAAAACAAAAGCAGCATACAACCTGTAGTTCTCAACAAATGTGGACTATATCTTCCACGGGTGGTGGGGCTAGGGGGGCGTGCATGGACAGGATGGTCCTTTACGGCCATGGGGCTTGGCATTTCTATAGGAAAAGGGTGCAACTGGTTCAAGATGAGAAGAGGCAAGGTGATGTAACTTTCTGTCCTGACACAAATTTCAAGCAACTCGTGGCATAATGGATGCCAGCCAGGGACACCATGGATCCCAGAGACCAGAACGGCAGCTGCCCATGGCACCGCTGGTGCAGAGGACATGGCGAGTGGTACCTTCGAAGTCCTGCAGGATGTGGCCATCCCTGAAGGACAGTGTCTGCTTCAGCTGTTGGTCGAGCATGCTGTGGACAGTGATGAAGCCCTCGTCTAACGCCACCACATACGGGAAGCTGATGGCCGCCCCGATCACGCTCTCTGACCAGTTCACTGGGGCTCGCTGTGAAACTCCTTCTGCTGTTGCAAACATTCCTGTGGGGATTTGGGGGGGGGGGGGGGGTTTAGCTTGGTCAAACTTGATAACCATGGAGCGGTTCACAGAGAAGGATTGAGTGAATCACTCAGTGTTGTGCTATTATAACACTTTTATTGCCAGGAGGTTGCGTCCATGGCTTCCTATCCTGCAGCCCTGAGCCTGGTTTCATTCACCACAGGCTCCACTATTGAGTCCTGTTTCATAAGCCTAATCAGTGATATTATACTGCCAAACACAGCAGCAGCAAAAAATGCCATTTAAAACCTTAATCTGTGACATACATTTGACAAATTAAGTAATGCATCTATTACACTATGTAGCAAAATGTAATGGCATTATTCTTCTTTAATGTGCACCTCCTCACAATCTGTAGAACCAATTAGGGCTCTAATGACATGTCCTTGGAGTGCAATATTCACTTTAGAACATTCTTCCTAAGGCATCCTAATATTACACAGAGAGTCTTGGCGGTGTATTCTCATTAAGGGGAAATTCTACTATCCTTTGCACAGGAAAACACTGCCTTGTAAAAGGAGCTTATCTGACAGGAAAAGGAGGTGGAAATATCTGGAAAGATGGAGTTTCTTTTCTGCATCTGAAACCCAACACTGAAACTAACAGTAAAGATTAAAATCAGAGGGAGTGTCTTAAAATGGGAAGCTTTTGGGAGAAGACGTCAGGCTTGTGCAGACTCACCCAGTCCACCAGGGGCAGCCAAGAGGAACTCCTCCCTTCCGATCCTCTTAACAATGGGCTTCTTCTCCTCACTGTCATAGGGAAAGAGGTCCTGGGAGGCACCCGTGCTGTAGTTCAGTATCATGTACTGAGTGGAGAGGGCCAGGCACAGGAAGTAGCCATCCAGGCTGAGCGCGCAGGGCTGCTCAGGCGTGGCCACCTCCTTGACCATCTGCACCCTGTCCTCATACACCATGTAGATGTGCACCGTCCGCCTCTTGGCCGAGATAACCCCAATCTCCACGCAGAATGGGTCGCCATTCACCGGGTTCTCGTTGACACAGAAGGAGAGCACACCTCTGATGCGGGCTCCGCCCGATGGCACTGCCTCCAGGGTGACCATGTCCACCACGGAGATGGTGCCATCACACAGCACAATAAGACGCTCCAGCGCCGATGCAGCCTTCAGCTCGTTCACAGGTTTCTTGAGGCCCAAGTATTTCTGCAGCAGTCTCTGAGCGGAAAAGGCCATCTTGCCCTTGGGCATAGTGTGCTCCTCCAGCAGGAAGTGGTGAATGATGCAGTCATTGGTGCCCACATACAGGTGCTTGCCGCAGCACTCTATGCACTCGATTGTGATCCGTGCCTTGTCCCCCATCAGGAGCTCACGCTCCACCGCCGGGACCAGCTCAAAGGCCTTTACGCTCATGCTGTCTACGGCATCTACTGCAGGGGAATTGGGACAAAAGGCGCACACTGTGAAACTCAAAATGGACAGGCACACCTAGAAATTAAGAGACTGAAACATCTGTACAGGCAAAGACCTATATGGGTGGTTTCACCCTTCACAAAGTCATTTGTGATTTTATCAGCATTGGTTTCAGTGAAAAACAGGAACCTAAATCCCACAGCACATGACTCCTTGGGGTGTTTTAATCCTAACTACTTGAATGAAATACAGCCCTGTAAATCCCTTCTCGGATGATTCCTTTTCAGACATCCAAAATCGTTTACTTTATTGGCTACTGTTATTGGCTCTCTGAAAAAAGAAGCAAACATACCCCTTTCACATACCCCTTTCTATGAATACCCTGTAAAAGAAGAGAGACTTGCAGTGTCGTTGCTGAGTATCAAACACTGCGATGGTAAAACACGCACGCGTATGAAAAGCAGACAGCAGGGGGGAGAACAAACCATGAGGCTATTAGATTGGAAATCTGACAAAACATGTGACTGAACCCACGATAGGTGGCCATCTGTATTTAGAAATGCTGTCGCAAGTTAGCGAGCTAGCTAGCTAGCTCACCACAGTACAGAGAAGCTAGGTGGTTAGCTAGCTAACTAGCCGACTCTTATCAACAGGCGCAGCTAGCTAGCTAACTAGCCAAACTAGATGCAGAAAGAGGCACTGGGACAACAAAGTTACCTGGACGACGTGAGGGCATAAATAGGAATAATTTCCCCCATTCGCTGTTTTAACACCAACAGCTAACCAATAGCGTTAATGTTCTGGGAGTGAGTGGCTGTATTTTTGTAGGAGTCGTAGCTAGCCGAAAGCTAGCTAGCAAGGGGCTGTCAGTAGCAGGATCTGAGTGAAAGCATAAAGAATTGTTAAGACTGAAGAAGGCACCTAGCAACAAGCGATTAGTTTACGGTGCCGATTTCAAAATGTAGAAAACTGTTTCATACCCTAGTCGGGCGTCGGTAGGTTTTCAAATATGCTTTTATTTGTCGACCTCTTTGCTTCCTCAATCCACTCCCCTTTCCCAAGTTGATACCGCTAGTATTTCCGGCTCCAATCGCGTCTGTCTCCGGTCACGTGGTCGATTCAGGCTCACGGTGTGCATAGACATATAACTTACGACATGGATATCATGTGGATAGATCATTCTTTCGTTGAGACGACTGTTCTTTCTGTTATGTATATTATTGAATCTGAGCAGAATTTGCGTTAATAAAACAAATTTATCTGTTTATACTAGTTTGTGTTGCTGGCAGTGTACCGATGTCTGACCTGATGTAAAGAATGCAAACGCATCCAGCGAAAAAGTCTGTGGCGTTGGGTTTCCCGTACCCTGTTCCTGTCTATGTTTATTTTTATTACAATCGAGTTCTATAATTTGGTTTGACTGATACGAATTATGTTGTGGATTTGACATCACTTCGCCATCAGGCTAGCAATTTGCTATCTAGTGTTTTGCTGTTTTTACTGACCGTTCGTTGTTGGATATGTTTGATCGCGAGATGATATAAATGTGTTTCAGTGGTTTTATTCATTTGTTGCCGTTTAACAACGCACACAGACTGGAAACAGGTGATGTTAACAAATGCCACGAAGAAAGGTAGTCAGTATTCAAATTTGTTAAATGTAATTTGTTGTTCATTTGGGCCAGATAATTACACTGCCTAGTCAATAATTAGGTTTAGCTGAGACAGCTGCTCCGAATTTGGTCATGAAGCAAATAACCAACTTCCCCACGGGCAAATACGAGGGACACCCAGGCGTATTGCGAGGAATGGAAACTGGAAGTTTCCTTCTATTCCATCAGGGGGAGCCACAGCAGAGAGAATAACGTAGGAATAATAACCAACGCAGCAAAAGTCTAACCAAGTTAGGCGATTGCTTAGCAGGGAGGCAGTTAGATGGTCCTATATTGTAATGCATCATCACTTTATTTTATAAACGATCCATACCACGAAGCTGTAGGAACCCTACTGTAATTGTACGGATTGGATTTGTTCTGTTTTCCTTTTCCTCCGCCACGTTTTCTAAAAATGGCTATAAAACAGTTAATCGAAAGAAAACTCACCAAACTTGGCAGATTTGTACAAGGCAACAAACTTCATCTACCACACATTTACCCACAGGTCACGTCACTTGGATGCAAAATATTGCTGCCAAATTTTGTCATAACAAAAATGACAAGAAATCTATTGTAAGGCACACAATCCTGAAACACACATACAGTCAGGTCCATAAATATTTGGACATTGACACAATTTTCAGCATTCCAGCTCTGTATAATACCACAATGGATTTGAAATGAAACAATCAAGATGTGCTTTAAGTGCAGACTTTGGCCTTTAATTTAAAGGTATTTACATCCAAATCAGTTGAACGGTGAAGGAATTACAACACATTTTATGTGCCTTCCACTTTTTTAAGGGACCAAAAGTAATTGGACAAACTAACAATCATAAATTAAATTGTCACTTTGTAATACTTTGTTGCAAACCCTTTGCAGTCAATGACAGCCTGAAGTCTCGAACCCATGGACATCACCAGACGCTGGGTTTCGTCCCTGGTGATGCTCTGCCAGGCCTCTGCTGCAGCTGTCTTCAGTTCCTGCTTGTTCTTTGGGAATTTTCCCTTCAGTTTTGTCTTAAGCAAGTGAAATGCATGCTCAATCGGATTCAGGTCAGGTGATTGACTTGGCCATTGCAGAACATTACACTTTTTTGCCTTTAAAAACTCTTTGGCTGCTTTCGCAGTATGCTTTGGGTCATTGTCCATCTGCATTGTGAAGCGCCGTCCAATGAGTTTTGAAGCATTTGGCTGAATATGAGCAGATAATATTGCCCGAAACACTTCAGAATTCATTCTGCTGCTCTTGTCAGATGTCACATCATCAATAAATATAAGAGATCCAGTTCCACTGGCAGCCATACATGCCCACGCCATTACACTACCACCACCATGCTTCACTGATGAGGTGGTATGCTTCGGATCTTGAGCAGTTCCTTCCCTTCTCCATACTCTTCTCTTTCCATCATTCTGGTACAAGTTGATCTTTGTCTCATCTGTCCATAAGATGTTGTTCCAGAACTGCACAGGCTCTTTTAGATGTTTCTTGGCAAACTCTAATCTGGCCTTCCTGTTTTTGAGACTCACCAATGGTTTACACCTTGTGGTGAAACCTCTGTAATTCCTCTGGTGAAGTCTTCTCTTAATTGTTGACTTGGACACAGATACACCTACCTCCTGAAGAGTTTTCTTGATCTGGCCAACTGTTGTGAAGGGGTTTTTCTTGACGAGGGAAAGGGTTCGTCTGTCATCCACCACACTTGTTTTCCGTGGTCTTCCAGGTCTTTTGGCATTGCTGAGCTCACCAGTGTGTTCTCTCTTTTTAAGAATGTACCAAACCCATGACTTGGCCACACCTAATGTTTTTGCTATCTCTCTGATGGGTTTGTTTTGATTTTTCAGCCTAATGATGGCTTGCTTCACTGATAGTGACAGCTCTTTGTACTTCATATTCTCAATGACCTCACCAGATTCCAAATGAATATACCACACTTGAAATGGACTCTAGGCCTTTTATCTGCTCCTTGCAAATGAAATAACGAGGGAATTACACACACTTGGCCATTGAACAGCTGAGTAGCCAATTGTCCAATTACTTTTGGTCCCTTAAAAATGTGGAAGGCACCTATAAAATGTGTTGTAATTCCTACACTGTTCAACTGATTTGGATGTAAATACCTTTAAATTAAAGGCCAAAGTCTGCACTTAAAGCACATCTTGATTGTTTCATTTCAAATCCATTGTGGTATTATACAGAGCTGGAACGCTGAAAATCGTGTCAATGTCCAAATATTTATGGACCTGACTGTATGCCCCTTGTCATCCGGAACATATCTGATATATGGATTTGTCAGTTCTGCCCTGGGCCGTAAAGTAGCCTATACCCCAGCAGCCCAAACGGGTCCCGCCCCCACCTGTCAACAATTATTATGATAATAAAAACTTTAAAAAAAAATGATAATAATAAAAAAAAAAAAAAAAAAAATTATATATATATATATATATATATATATATATATATATACATACATACATATACATATATACATACATACACACACACACACACACACACGCACACATATATACAATTACATAGGGTGCACATCATAGTCTTTATTTTCAGAGCTAATATTGGCGTAAAAATAAAACAAATATTTTTTTTAAAAAATCTTTGCTGGTCCATAGTTTTCTTTGTTATATACGTCAGAGACTTTTGGTCCAATTGATACATTACAGCAAATTCGAATCACTACAACTCAGTGACATCACCAGTCTGAAAACAGAGCCACTTTGAAAATGAAACGAAAATACCAAAGCGGTGTCCAAAAACGGCACAATAAACAAATTATTTGGCTGTATTTACTGCCAAACTTCCGAAAATAACATCTATATTTGGAACAGTAAATCCTGTCAGCTGTGAAGGATGCAGCCTGTCAGAGTTAACAGGTAAGCTAGTTCAGTGTTTCTCAACCCTCTCCTGGAGTACCCCCTGCCCCGCATGTTTTAGATTCAAATGATCTACTCGTTATGAACTCCTGAAGCTGCTTAATAACAAACTGATCATTTGAATCAGCTGTGTTGGAGAAGGGAGAGATCTAAAACATGCAAGGCAGGGGGTATTCCAGGGCTGAATCCGAATACTCAGTATACACTAACTTCGGTTAAGAACGTACTACCCGACCGTTACTGTAGTACGTACTATTGAGTATGCGAGCGAGTAGTAAGGACACAATTTGGACGTACTCCGCCTCCATCTTACTTGTCCTTTGACCCGGATGTTTAAATGTTTACATGTTTTAAAAATCAGTCTGCTCTACTTAGCTGACTGTCAACCTGAGGTAAAACAAAAAGCTAACGTTACGTAACAACCCAATTGATTTGTTAGCTTAACCAAGTTGACTACACCGCCATCTTCTTTCTCTTTTTTCCCGGGGAATTCTTCTTCTTCGGTTATTCGGGCTCCAGCTAACTTATGGGATAGCGTAGTGTAGTACGTTTGCCTGCTTCGGATCCGGGTACCGTTGGACTACTATTAAATGCCTACTAGGTATTCGGACACCCTACGGTTGTGACGTACTGCTTTTTGCGTACTATATAGTATGGAAGTATGAGCATTCGGATGCAGCCCAGGAGAGGGTTGAGAAACACTGGGCTAGATGGTTGCTGTAGTTTAGGTCAGGTTCACACTACATGACTTTCAAAGTCGTCAGATCGCTGTCCTGTAATCGGGATTTTTGATGTCGTTGTGGTCTGCACACTACATGACTGATCAGCGACAGGGGGTCACACATTACAAGATTTTTCACCAGGAGGAATCTCCGACGAGTCTGTCTGGTCTCCAAACTAGGTTTTGTCATGAAAACACACGCGAGAAGTGACACCGGGAATGACACGATACCATGGGATTTTAGTCTTCCAAAAATGGCTACTGTAGACAAAGATATTATGCTCTGTAAGCAATATGGTCAAGATCTCATCTCACAATATTTGTATTTTGAAGGAGTAGGCCTACTGTTATTATTGATATTGTTTATGTAATTAAATTGTAATGCAAGAGTCACAGTCTTAAGTCATGAATTCATATTCACAGTACTGCAGGATTTTTTTAACATCAAAAAGGCATTGGTGCTCCTGCCAAAGTTCAACCAAATATTCCTCCATTTCTTGGGTCCAAGCAGATCGCAGAACGTCCGTTGTAGCCATGCTTGTTGATATTGTACAACTCCTCCCCCGTGTTTCCCCTCACCCCGTGTCTTGCGCACTCACTGCTAGTCACTACACTTTTCACACTACAGGATTTGGACTCCCTGACAGGTCCAGATATTTAGCCTGCAAGATATCTGTCGGGCGTCTGCGAGACATCGGCGAGTCTCTCGGATGGCGTCTTTGAACAATTCACACATAGCGATCGAGAGCCGATTTGCCTCTGATCTGGGGCTTTTGTCGGCGAAAGCAGGGCTAAAATCGTGTAGTGTGTACTAGGGCTGAACTATACAGCCATCGCGATGTATCGCACAGCTATTTTTAGTGCAATAATAGCTATCCCCGGTATGTGGCGTCAGGTTTTTTTCCCGTATGTTTTTCAGTGGCTGCGGGTGAGCTGGAAACAGGGGACGCAGAAACACTACCTTTAAATCTATAATTACTTTCAGCCTGTTCCCCTTTATCCTCCTTGATTGACAATAAAGCAAATAATTCACAGAATAATTGACACCAATCGTAAATAAATGATTATGCTCGCGAAACAGCGCAGATTGTGTGTAGTTTGTGTGCTTGCGAAAGCTACAACGTGAGATTGTTTAATTAACAAGGATGGCATTTATCGATGTAAATTACGTTAAATGCAGGGACATAAACTTTATTTTGGCGGATGTGAAGTCAATTGTATAAGAAATATATAAGCCTAATAATTACAATAGCCTATAATATAAATATTACATCGAAGATCCAACTCGCAAAGAATCCTAAGTTATGTCATTAAGTAACAATTAACTATGTTCTGGCAGAGAATATCTACATAGACGGGCCCTGGTTCTTTGTAGATCTCCAACTTCCAACATATAGCTAGCACAGCACATGGTTCAGGAATAGAGATAGTAAAATGCAAGGGCTGACACCTTTCAAAGAGTGGGATAAACTGCACTTGCCCGCAAGATACACCAGGAAGTGATAAAATACCACTACACTACACACAAAGAATAGTTCACAGCAAGCAATGAAAATGGCGACCGCCACACAACAGCCGCTAAACACAGTCAATATATTGCACAGCACACCAGTGTAAAACTTCACACAGTGAGAGGGGCTACAGGTGCTACCCGCTACCTTACTCAGGTGTATCCCAATCCATACTGAGCTATAATAATGAGGGAGGAGGGACTAATCTAACACCTAAAGTTTATTATATTACACCTGACCCATCCCACCGTATGATACAAGGGTTACAGTATATTGCGCTTTACCCCTCTCACAGTCTAGCACGGTAATTACATCGCACCTGACCTGTCTCACCGTATGATACAAGGGTTATATTGCACTTTACCCGTCGCACTATACAATACAGGGTCTTAAACCCACGTGCTAAAGGTGACAATATTATAACTGGCTAATATTTCACTAGGACTTAACACCCGCAGAACATTGGGAATACGTCCGGGGGGGCGTCACCAAGAACACGGTGCGCCACCACATTGACAAATGATCACAATAAACACAGAGATACGGTATGGAAAGCTAAAACTACGATGTGGGAAAAACAGTGGTTTAAAACAATGATACAGTAGGTCCTGCACAACAAACAGTTGTCAGCTTGATACAGATTAACAATTACATTCAAATCAAATCTCAGAATTACATACCTTTACACCGTGGGGGGCTGCACACAAGCTGACGCTAGGGACCTGGCTTCACGGGCAGTACAGTAACCATGCTCTAAATGTACAGATCAACATGGGACTCCCTTCAGCTAATTGCACCTGATGAATTACACACCCACATCCAACAGGCAACACAAAATGCATCCACCATTTTCCTGTAGCCACCAAGCCCACACTCACCAGTATTATCTTCTCTTTTACTGCCCCGCAGCATATCTGGGAAGAGGCTAGCATGAACAAGACTAATTACGAGCATGACCAATGTAACTAGCTACCCGCTAAGCCCCATCACATGCGTATTTCCCCCTCCCAATTAACTATAAAACTATCAGCTAAATTAACAAGACCGATTTAATAAACTGTTGTAGAAGCATGTAAACCAACTAATAGTTAGCATGACAATAAATCACAGCCATAAGCAACAAGTAGCCTGATGAATTACCTTTATAGAGTACTGCAACTCAGTTCTCCCAGGACAGAATGAAGCACAGAAACTATGTGGATTCTACAACAGAATTTAGCAATTAACCATCAATGCTACACGGCTATGCATTTCAACCAAACAACCAAACCCACTCCTAAGCCATTAACATAAAAATGTTGAGTTAAAACAGCATCAACATACCTTCCTCTAGATGCTGTGCACTTCTAGCCAAACTATATTTAAGAGTCTCATGAGAATCACCTGTCTTTCCCAACCTGTAGCAGATTTATTTAAAGATGTGCCACACCCACCCAATATATATATACTAGGTCCTAAAGTCCTATGGGTTACACTCACCCCCCACTTTTGAAGGTCACTGTCCCGGGGACAAATTCTGTACTGCCAAGGCCTGAAATGCGCCTTCATGATATTTACTGCTGAGTGAGCTGCAGCCCCAAATCATCTATCATCTTGCGGTGCAACTACCAACCGTGGGAGGTTATAAGGGGTCGAATGTTGACCTGCTGTCTTCCGAGAGGAGCGTCTGGTCCCTCCTTTCTCTGCCGACAAACTTACTTGGGGGTTTGTCTCCTGACATGGTCCTTGCCCTGGCTGAGATACCCAGAGGTGGCCAGGACTTGGGGACCGGGGCATACTATCCTATCTTCATCGTCCTCACTGTCATTGTTTTTCCGTGGCCTAGAAACCTGGAGGGGATCTGAAGGGGCATGGTTATTTGGTAGTGAACCAGAGGCTAGCACTGTTGGGATAACCCGCAACTCTGTACAGTGAATGTTTCTCTCAGAAAATGTGTTCTCCCGCAGCTCCAAGCAGAGTATCAACTGTCAACAATGGTTTACGACCAAACATCAGCTCGTAGGGGGAATAGCCAGTGGATTGGTGGATGGTGGTGTTATAGGCAAAAAGAATCTGGGCCAGGTGC
This sequence comes from Megalops cyprinoides, assembly GCF_013368585.1. NCBI lineage: Eukaryota > Metazoa > Chordata > Actinopteri > Elopiformes > Megalopidae > Megalops > Megalops cyprinoides. The sequence continues at coordinate 3,252,491 of NC_050596.1, read as the reverse complement.
TGTGGCCACCGTTTCTTCTTCTCTGGGGGAAGGGTCCGCAGGAGGTCATGAAGGGTGCAATTGAATCGCTCGCACTGTTGGTTTCCTTGGGGATGGTATGGAGCAGTGCGACTCTTTTCAACACCATACAACTTACACAGACCCTGCAGCAGTTCCCCCTCAAAATTCCGCCCTTGATTGGAATGGATCCGGTGTGGCACGCTGTAGATGTAAAACCACTTCTCAGTCAAGACACAAGCTAAAGTGCACACCTTCTGGTCTGGGGTGGGATATGCCTGAGTGAACTTAGAGAACACATCAGTTACAATGACCACATTCTCTTGGCCATTGTTTGCTCGCTCTGTGAAGTCGAATGCCACAATTTCCAGGGGTTTTGATGCCAACAAATTGCCCATAAATGTTCGGACCTTGGGCTGAATTGCCTTAGCCAGCACACATCACTCGCACTCACGGCAATACCATTCCACATCCTGTCTCAGGTTCGGCCAAAAAAGGGCCTATCACTGGGTCCATTTTCTGTAAAGTATGGAGATCGACTTTCTCTCTCACTGGAAAAGCACCAACCATGGAAGTGGTGGCGGTGACGAAGGTAAAAGCCTGGGGTGCCTTAGCCCATGCTGGGATCTTGATTCCTCCGACTACGTCGGCAGCGACCATAGGGGTGGGAGATCTAACTTGCCAAGAAAGGGCATCAGCATTATGGTTCATAGCCCCTGGGCGATACTTAATTTCTAAATCAAACAATGTCAGTTGGGAGGCCCAACGTTGCTCCACTGCTCCCAGCTTGGCAGTCTGTTAACTAAGGGGATTGTTATCTGTAAACACAGTGAATTTAACCCCCAACAAGTACTCTCTAAATTTCTCAGTGACAGCCCACTTCAAAGCCAACAATTCTAACTTCATGGAACTATAATTTGACATATTCTGTTCCGCTGGGTGCAAACCCCGACTTGCAAAAGCTACTGGTCTCCTCTTTCCGTCCTGATCTTGGGACAGTACTGCCCCCAGGCCTGCATGACTAGTGCCAATATCAAGAAAAAGGTTTTCAAAAATCAGCATATCCCAGCACAGGGGCACTCAGCCACCCCAGCTGCTCCTTCAAGGTGAGAAAAGTCGCTTTGCCCGCCTCGCTCCAATGATCCTCTAGGTTACTGGCCCCAGGCATCTTCTGGCTGCCTTGCAGGACACCCAACAAGCTATGCAAAAAACGAAAATTTTTACGGCACAAACCGGCACAAACGTAGCACAAACGAACGAGACCATTTTGAGCAATTCAGAGAAGTTTGGGGTGCTGGGAGACGTCATCGCCTAAAAATATAATGTTTATATCTAAAAAAACCATAGCATTTGATGCCTTCTGGAAAATAATAATAAGTCCTCACAGAGTCTGATGTAATCATGGTTGTTTGGTTTATTGCATGTGGTGATCAATCACATACAGTAAACCGGGTTGGTCCGCGGAGCAACAGGTGTATATGCGGTGTGTATACATTCACAAACACTTCCCAATCACTCTGCCCTCCCCTCAGCCTACATCCATCCTTTATGCCTTTTCTCACTCTTCCTATCCCAGACCACAATTTCCAACTCCTCCCAGGCTCCTCCTTCAAGATCATCCCATTTTCCATTTAATACACCATTATTTAATTTTTAAGCTGTTAGATTTACCCCGCCTGGAAAGTCCCATAAACTCCATAGTCATTAATTGTACATTATTTTTAAACACTATTTTTAACACTTCTGAAATTTCCCATTATTTCCACCCCACACCTATATGATTTTTAAACATAATTAAATAATGCAGAGTTTGTTTCATTTTTAAGCATATATGCCTGGAATATTACCATTATTTCCAGGCCCACGTTTGAATAATAAAAAAGGTTAAATAACTCAGTTAGCCAGACAGCGGTGCTGCAGACTGTAAGAAGGCACACAGATATCTATGTGCCATAAGGTACAAGGTTAGGCCTTAAAACAAAGGGTTAATGTAAGAACTAGGCCCCGTCTGGACACGGCCCAGGAGATGGGCCGCGAGAGCAAGACAAAGAAGAATTAAACCCCGCAAAGGAGGGCCGTTTGCTCAGCACTACTATGATGGGCAACTATGACAAACTGCAGTAAATCCACATACAGTTCACAAGCATTTGCCAGTAGATGTCAGCTACGCCAAAGCAGGCAATCAACTCTTATTTTCTAGCTGTATGACTCCTAAAAGAAAATATAAAACTAAAATGGGATGCATATGTTGAAAGGAGGCAAAAACATGCTGACACGCTGTAGGGGCATGTCAGGGGGAGAAGATACAATAAGCGTAGGTGGCAAGACTATGAGTCAGAGGAAGAAGATACAATAAGCGTGACTGTAAAACAATAGGAGACGTGAAGGGAGAGAAGATACAATAAGCGTAGATTATGAACCAATAGGAGAAGTGAAGGGAGAAAAGATACAATAAGCATAGACCATGAACCAATAGGAGAAGGTGGCATGACTATGGAACAGCAACATAGTGCACGAAGGTTCTGGGGTGACTTGCAGGGAGGGCCAATGCTGAGGGCAGTGTTCCTTCTCCAAGATCACCCACTGTCCTGTAATAGCCCCCAAGATTACCCCCCTAGCAGTGTCTTACAATGGCCTACATGCAATGTTTATGACCTAGGGTAACCCCCCAGCATTACATTACTTAGGCATAGAATCACATCATATTACTTTTCAGTAGTAGTGCTTAATGCATACAATATTTTCTACTATACAAAGTATAATAGCATACATATTATTTAAGGCTAACATATTAGATTGTCTGGTTTCCTTATACATTTCCAGACCTCTACATGTACAGTAAAGATAAAGTAAATAGCTAATGTAATATATCGATAACTTCAGTTAATATGTCAATAACTGTGGTTAAAATCAAAAACTAACATCTGGTGGCAATGCTTATGATGTTTGCTAGCAATAACTTATTTCCACCATGTAACAAGCCTAATCGTACCACATCAAGCTCTGCTTTTCTCTGGGGGGGTTGAAAGTGGCAATACTCATCATTTACATATGGGGTATACACTTTATCAAAAATTTTCCACCACATTACCTAGTGTTTGTAAGAAGGCATTCTTCATCTGTTTACATTTATTGTTTGCTGGAATTCTTCTAGTTAACAGCAGCTAGATGGCTAACACAATGGTAGACATATACTAGCTAGCTATGACTTGCCACCTAACTTTTCATTACAATTTTTTTTAGCATTTAACTAGCTGGTTGTGAAGTAAGTAACACGGTCAGTTGCCATTTTAGCAGGTTAGCGTATGTAGAGGTGTTTTATGCAATAGCTAGCTAAACTGTTAGCACATCTGGCTAAACTTACATAGCTGTACAACAGGAAAGGCAGGCAATCGTATGGAGTTGTTGCTGATGGAGGAAAGAAACTGATTGTGGTACACAAATACACATTCACAGCCTTCTTGAGCAGTTTTGCGAATGTACACAAATGATGGCATTGTGTTCGGTTTTGGTGGGTTTATCTTGAGGTTTGAGATCGTGCCTTGTTGTGAAAGCTTAGCCTATTTCGTAGGCCAGGCAACATGGTCACCGATAAGCAGCTAAGATTACTTTGTTGCTATTGCAGTATGGATTCCGGTGTCGCTGCTTGCAGCTATATTTATCATCATGTTGCTGAGGAAGACGTGAGGGTGTTCACTATAATATCTGAGAACAAAGAAAATCAGGTTCCACAAAATTCTCTTCTGATATGTTCGTGGTTGAAACTACACAAGTCCAATGTTGCCAACTAATTTTCAGGGGAAGTTGCTACAGGCAGGTTGATTTGTTGCTAAAAGTTGCTAAATGACATTGTGATGTCAATGCGTAATGACGTGAACTGCATCATTACGTAGAATACACAATGACATTACTTAATTGACTGGCCATCTCAGTGAAATATGATCTGAAATTTGTTAGTTTAGATTTGTTTATTATCACATTTTTATTTGTAAAAGTAATATAAACACAACACATTTTTATGATCAGATATTTTTATTTTTAAACACAACACATTGAATTATTGAACAATTCCCCATTACACATTATTGAACAATTACATTTTATTTATTTTCTTATTAACTATTAAAACTACACATTCTGAACAATTATAGTTTTAAGCACCGTATTGGTAGTTAACGTGCTACCTAACTGATCAACAATTATAGGTACAAGCTAATAACTAGGTATATCATGTATGCTGTCTTATTGAACAATTGCAGGTAGCAACTTAACTCAAATATGATGTGTGCTCTAGGCACCTCTCTCCAGCTCTCTCCAGGCTGTTGTGCTGCTTGGCTGGCTAGCTGCTCAATGGTTTCCTCCAGATATTGGCACTGTTCTCGCTCACACTGCAGTGGCCACTGCCACCCTCAGCTCTGTGTCTCCGCCAGTTCCAGAAAGTCCACTCCTTGCATACATAAATATGATGAATCATGGATTGGCAAGGAAATCCTCTTAATCTTCACTGTCCAACTGCATTGTCACTGAGCTGGAACCAGCAGAAGAGGATGGAGTGGCCTTAAAGCTGTAGGCTGCTGTGGCACAAAACTGCTGCTGCAGAACTTACCTTTACCAGCATAAACTACTAAGTTATCACCAGCCAGCTTAAGTCCATACCACAGGAGGAGTATGGAGTTGAGAGTGTGCAGTGACATTCTATTTCTTAACTTTGTCTTGACCGCACTCATTTGGCTGAACAGCCATTCAACCTCTGCATTTGAGTGTGGCAAGGAGAGGGCAGCGAGTGCAGCTTTGCACAGTTCTTCAAATGGATTTGATCCAGAAGAGTCCATGTAGTTATTCACTTTACTCCAAAACTCCACTGTATTTTCAGTTGAGCCCCACCTAAACAGAGGGATGTTTCTCCATTGGGAAACAATGTTGTCAATTGTTTGGGGCTGGTACCCCAGTAGCTCAGCTACTTTAATAATTTCAGTGGTACCTTTATTGTGCTTTAGCGTTTCCCTAACACTGAACAAGGCCGTGTTTTGCAAGGCTTCTAGGTTGTCTGGGAGCCTTGCTTGCAGCTCCTTGCTTAAAGCAACAATGTAGCTGATGCACCGTTCTGAATGATCTTTTCGTCCTCTGGCGCAAGACTGAGTGGGGACACCGTGCTCTTGAAAAATTACCCGAGGTATGGTGATGGACTGAGATGTCCATCAATGGCATCCTTCAGGACATCAATTTTTGCCATAGGGTTAACTACTCTGCTGCAAATTGATGTTAAGAGGTGTACCAGACTGTCCAAAAGCTTGGCAGGATCTGTTTGCTCTCCCTCAAATGACTTCACTGCAACTTGTACGTTGGACAGGATTTATTTCAAGAATGTCAGGTAGACATAGTTGGTTTTGTCCATGTACATGGCGTGGAGTACATCTGCCATGTAGCAATGCTCACTGGCCTTGGTCAACTCAAAGTGGAGTTTCAGTTCTTCCCACTGGCTCAATATACGTGTTACCGCAGGCTCAATCAATAGCCAACGTGTGGCACACACTTTGGTGATCTGCAGGGGTTTCTGGCCACAATTAATGGTGGCACACACTGCTTTGTACGCCTCCCGCCATTTTGGGGAAATCGAAAACCAGTTGTAGGTTTCCCTGATTAAGTACTCAACACTCCTAAGGATGGTTTCTTTGGCTGCTGCGCTGACAGCCAATTGTAAAGAATGGCTCACACAGTAGTACCAAATTAGGCAATGCACATTCTTCCTTTAAAATCTTGTGCACCCTGTTGTGCAGCCCAGTCATCACGAATGCATTATCAGTGCCAATACCCTGAAGATTCTCTTTTTTAAGGTTACACTTCTCAAGAAACTAAACTACCGTCTTTGCTACTGATCTTGTCACAGGAGTGACACAAATGCGGACCACGCGATCTTCAGGTTAAGGGTGTTTAACAAAACGGCAGGCAGAAGGATGGTCAGAGACAGGCAGGGTTCAAGACACACAGAAGCAGTCCGGGGGCAAATCCAAAGTCGGGGAATCGGGGCAGACAGGGTCAGGAACCAGGCAGGCAAGCAATCAGGCAATCGAGTCCAGGCGGCAGGCAGAATCGTAGTCAGGATACGGGCAGGAAAGGCGAAAACAGCAAACACGGAAACCAAGCAACAGCGGGGACGAAACAGGTCGAAACACTGAAACGAACTAGCAACATGACAGAGACACGCAGGGAAGATATAGGGCTGAGGTGACAAGGAGATGGCATGCAGGTGGGCAGGCAGGCAGGTGAAGGCAATGAGGAAATCAGGTGGGCGCGGACCAGGCGGGGAGCGGGGCGGGGCTGGAACACAAGGAAAACAAGAGCACATGGACAGGGAAAAACAAAACACCACAGGGGGCGGAGCCCTGACAGATCTAGCATCACCCCCCCTCCAAGTCAACCAGCCCAAGAAATGTAGACACAACAGTTTTTTTTTTAGCACTGAAATACCGAATCAACACGCCCAGGTATTTCAGGACACTGACATTAGTGGACTCATCCAAAAGGAGACTGAACTTCTCATCCCCCACATCTGATGTTACCCTTTTGAGAAAATAAGGAGCCAGTACTCCCCTAATCATTTCTGTGTACTTGGTGCGGTGCATTTGGCAGTTTGTTGCTGCCACAGAATTTGAAAAGGCAGCTTTGCAAGCCATACCTAAATGGTTGCATGCTAGCAGTGAACAATGCTCCACAATGGCCATTGCCATAGTAGCTTCTGCACTTTATCCACTTTCTCACTGCACTTTCTGCAGTTATCCACTTTCTTAACCAATTGTGGTAATGTAGACTAAATCAAATGTTGAAAACCCTTTTCAAGACTAGCTTGGAGGAAATTCTAATTTCATCTTTTTTTTTTTTAAATTGTGACTTCCTAACCAAACAATTGTACTCTGAACTGAATGTGTTTAAATGATTTGACCAAAAACATTAAGTTTGTCTCGTTGAACGCATGCTACTGCTGCTGCAGTCAGCCAACAGCAATTGCTGCTGCTGCCTGTGCCTGGCTATTGTGCTGAGCCGTCACTACTGCTAACGGCACTCACAAGTTCCAAATTTTACAAGTAGCTAAATTATTGCTAGGTGCTTTTTTTTTCTTTTTTCAGAAAGTTGCCAGGGTAGTCTGAAAAGTTGCTAAATCTAGCAACAAAATTGCTAATTTGGCATCACTAAGTGTGACGTTGTATCAAGACCTTGCTGTTTTCAAGATCACATGACTCTTTAATGAACCACTTGTTTGTTTCTTCATAACATTTGAGTGTATTTACACACACTTACTCAACAGCAATGAGTATAATATATTATATTGATGATACTGTGTGAAATGCTTTAGTGTTCCACTTGGTGTTGAGTAAAACTCCCTGTGCTAAAAGAGCAACCCTATTCATAGCTGTTTTTCTCATCTGACAGGAAATGCAAGTAAAACTCCCCTATTTCTTTTAAGAGTTTTGCACTGAGAAGTACTATCGCGTGAAACGTCTGTCTACATCCATTTGTCTAAATACGTTTACTGAATATCCTGACAAAGATGTGCTGAATATAATTGTGTACATCCACCTGTTTGCATAACAGTGTGTGTCTTTATAGAGAGGAATCTTCACTAGTGTAAAAGTTAGCCACAGAGGTTGTATTAAACTTTAGAAAATATTGCTTGTCTGTAGATTTTATATTTCAGAAAAACTGAATTGTGTGCTGTAATTCGAGAGAGAACTGGACTAAGATGAAAAAAGGTACTTGAGCCACGAGCTGGAAAAAACATACGTTCCTCCATTAATTTACAATGTTTGACTTTGTTTGAATCATGCAGTGCTGACGCATGTGACACTGATCATTATGACTGCTTCACAAATCACTCCTCATTGTATGGACCCATATTTCAGTTTGGACCAATAATTTTAACTATATTATTGATTACAGGATGTTTTGAGTGTTTATCTTGCCATTAGAAATCAGGATGTTGTCTTGGTTGCCATATGCTTTGCAATTCTAGAGTTCTTTTTCAGATTTACTGTAATCAAGAGTAACCAATGGATATCAGAGGCTGGTCCTGAACTCACAAGATCAAATGTATTCTGAAGCAGCTTTACCATCGAATGTTTAGTCATGCTGCGTTAATTTACTGTAACCTATCCACAGTGCTTACAGAAGTATTAAGAGTCTGTTTCAGTGTCTGGTGTTTTCCCTCTTTGTTCAGTGGCTAACTACTGATACTGAGCTGACAGTAAAGAGAAAAGAATGGAAGCACAGCAAGAAAAGCATTTGGAGAATTTTAATTTGTTGAACATTACTGTTACATTAGCACACAAATACCTCCTTATATAGAAAATTGTGTAAATGTTTTGCACTGTTTGTCCACCTGTGAGTTAGTTTACATTAGAAAACTATATAAAAATGTGCACATACTTTTAACATTGAGAAAAATTGAGCTCCTTCACTCCTTCAGCAATGATATTTAGAAAGACAAAAAATTAACACTTTAACAGTTTACTCTGATACAATTATTTTTCCAGACCTAACATTTTGTATGTCTTCAATTCATGCTTATATTTCCAGTCCATCTGAGAAATATCTGGCCATACCTCCAGATATCCTTCACTATTGTAGCCTTAAGAACCAAAAGTTAATCTAAAGATTAATAATGCATTGTTCGCCACCATAGTATAAATGGTTAGTAGAAGCAGACTATAGTGGTGTTAACTGTTAGTATTACTTATGCTCTTCACTAAGCCATAGGTGGTGTTTGTCATTGTCTTGCTGTGCCCAAACAGGCCTCTCCTCAGATATCCTTGCCACATTCGGAACACAGGATGTCGTCCCTCTCCGTCAGGAAGCCGCGCCCGACGAGGGACACGGAGCACCTCTTGCAGTTGAAGCAATCATTGTGCCACTGCCGCTCTTCAAACGAGATGTACTTGCTCCCCCCGAGGCCTGCAGGGGGTGTAGCAAACAGAAGATGCATTGAGCACAGAGGTAAGAGCCTGGACTCAGAGCTCTGGGCTGATGATCAATAATGTAATAAGGTAATGAGAAGTACAGTCTTTATTATTAGAGAATTATGTGAGTATGCAGTGCATTGAGAAAGGCAAAAGACTCGTGATCTCTGTGGCATGGTTCCAACGGCCAGATGGGATGGTGAGGGTTTACCCCTGGGCCCAGTTCATGAACATAATCCCAAATGTAAGGAAGTCTGGATAAGGTGTTCTGCTTAGCACATCAGGAAAAAGCCCCTGGGTCTGACGAAGCCCAGGAGGATTTCCATGTGAATCTTACCAAGGATATGACAGCTCCTTCCTTTGCAGAGTTGCAAAAAAAATCAATTTCGATACTGTAATGCGCCATTTGTGGATCAGTGTTGCTTTATTTTATTGGGAGACTTTATATCACTTTTTTCTTACTCTGCCTTCTCTGAGGTATCAACAGAATAATGTTCTCATTTTTTAATATTGCTCTACCAAATCCAGATTTACTACAAAATCCTTAAGATCGTAGTTTCAGACCTGTGGGCACAGATGAGATCTTTACTATTTTATTGAATAAATAACTTTTAATGGAAAAGGTATGGGCTCTGCATGCAGTCCCCCACAGCCTCAGAGACTGGCAGTAAACCAGAGTAGTTTAGGGAACGTTATGAAATATGAATGTCAGGGGTTGCACTCCAAATTAGGAAATTGATCTCCCATTTGGGTACATGTTCAATTCAGTCTCAACGCACCAGTCCAAGGTGAAACAGACTGGTGTGATACTAGACAGGTGAAGTAGCAGTCAGATGAGGAAATGGACTGGTAAGAGGGTGGACAGTTTAGATAAGGTGAGATAGTGGGCAAGTGAGAAGTGAGTGCTCTCAGCTGAGAACTGTCTCATTGTGGAACTGTACACATCCTGTCCCCGTACTGTCGCTGTACCTACTGTATGCACTTTTGTAAGTCGCTTTGGATAAAAGCGTCTGCTAAATAAATAAATGTAAATGTAAATGTAAGTGAGAGAACAGAGAGGTGATACAGCAGACGCACGAGTGAGCAGGTGGATTAGACAGCAGACAAGTGAGGAGAAGCAGTGAGAAGGTGGCACGCCCTTACCACTGATGGGGCTGGTGCAGGACGCACACTTCTTGGCATACAGGTTGCAGAAGCAGTTGAGGCAGTAGGCAAAGTCGTCGCGGGAGGTAAACCGCTGGCCAGACAACTGCTGCTTGCACCCAGTGCACAGGAAGCAGTCCTTGTGCCAGGGCTGGTCGTGGTAGGTCACACCACCCGTGGTGATGGGCTGCAGTGGACAGGCAGGGAAACAGGTCTCCGAACACACGTTACTCTATCCCTCCTTTAACTGTCCAGCAAACACGTCAGTCCCATGCAGTTCTCCAGGAACACAGTGTTATTAATGTTTCAGTTGTGGCTTCCCCATTGACAAAATGAAAAAAAAAACTAGAGAGAAACATTCCCATTATAGAATACTACAGAAGGCATGTTTTGCAAATGGGGATATGACCAAGAAAAATCCTTGTTCTGACAATACATTCATGAGAAGAAATGGTACATGCAGAGGTCAGTCTTGTGCAGTGCTATAGTACCCCCGCACCTACCCACACACAAACACACACATCCCCACCTTCTTGCAGTGCACACACTGCAATGCAAACTGCTTCTCGTAGCAGGGCACACAGTAGTTGTGGTTGTCCTTGGGGATGAAACTCTTAGTTCCAATAGGCTGCTGGCAGCGCTGGCAGGTGAAGCAGGTCTCATGCCAGCTATTGCCTTTATGTTCCATCTTCCTGGAGCCTGATGGGACAGAATGAGGGAGGAAAAGAGAAACATGGGGAGAGAGTTTGGGTTGTCAGTGTTTTAGCAAGTAATTTTGACCATACTTCCTCCACAGGTATTATTTGAGCTTCAGGTCTCATATGAGGTCATGTCTAATGATTGGAAATACATTGGAGACCTTTGTGAAAGTTAAGCCCTTTGAGGTCACACAACAGGTCCACATAGATAATAACTTCCAGTTAAGTTATCGTGTGTGTTTGAGGTCTACATAATGTAATTGAACTTATATCTGAAAGGTTTAGCAACAACATGGTGAAACTACAAAATGTTTTCAAATGGCCTGGATCCTCATTTCAATCAGGACTGGTATTTTGATTAAGAAATGCAAGGCACAAGGGAGCTGCTCACTCAGAAGGTAAAAGAGCTTCCTGCCATTGAGAACTGTTGCAGAATTGCCACCAACAATGTGTCTTTTGAAATGTTGGAGTATCTGAGCCAACCCTGTGTTCCAGAAGATTCCAATCCTATGACTTACTGAAAAGGGAAAAAGATGGAGTTTCCCCATTCACCCCAACTAGCCTGAGAGCATTAGGCCATACCTGCTTTGTCTATGCCTGTAGTGAGACTGTTTAGTATGGTACAATATTTTCAGGCATGAGTCCTGAAAGCCAACTGCTACTAAATTTCAAGACTTCATGCTTATCAGTTATAACAGCATAGATGATGCTTATCAGGTATAACAACATAGACTAACTGGCTAATGGTTTTTTTTCTACAAAATATTTTGAAAAATATGCCAGAAAAAACTACTAAAAATGACCATAGATGAAAGTCCTCTTTGAAGGGGGACTGAATACATAGAAGGGTTAGAGCTTTTTTTTACAATTGAATTACATTTGTAACTTAAGGAATTAGATGGAACTAAAATTTACAAAGGGTCTGATCCAAAGAGGGAACTGAATAGAAGGAACTGATACTGACTGAATTATAGTTGAAATAATGGAATTTCAGTGTGGAATTGAATAGAACTGGATTTGAACCTGAATTCATTTGAATCAGTGGGAATTCCACTTTAGGAGTTTATTTGGAGAGTGGAATTGGGATCAGTTTCACTAGTTTCACAAGAATAATTTGCTTGTCTTTCCATATAAATTCATTCATGTGAATTCCCTCTCCAGATTTTTACTATATGAGTACTTCTACAGTAGTTGTTGTTGTTTTACTTGAATGTGTTCCTATGCATGTGGCCATTTTAAAGATCTTTGTATATTATTCCTCATTAGAACATTTTTTGGATAAAATAAACTCTTTTAATAAAAAAGCAAAAAAAAAAGTCTTAATTTCTCCCTGCTACAAGATTCTCTCCTGATGCTTTTCCCTTATTATTTTTTTCCTTTGTCCATAGAGCAAAAATAAAATGTCCTATTTTGTGCTGAATGGTATGTCTTCAATTTGGATTTCTCTAACCACCAGGGACTGAAAGTCATCCTACAGCAGATAGTAGTATAAAAATGGTACGCAACCTATTTATTTAACCGCTGTACCTAACAGCCTCTGTTACTGTACAAATCACGGGTGCTGACACATAGCTACATCACACAGAAAGTTGATAGCAAGCAATGGCATTAGTCTCAAGGTTTGCTTTTGATTTTATGGTCAGGCAAACACCAAGTAGAATTTGAATTTTGTAGCTACAGCTATGATATACTTAAATCTGACTGAAAGACTGAATGTTTATATTTGGTATGATATGGCTATTCATGTAGATGCTGATAGGCTCATGACAGTCTGTATTTCAGAGCTCAGTGCATGTAGCTAGCTCTCTAACTAATTTCCTGAATATTATTCAGTCTATTATGACAGAAAGTCTGGATTATGGACTGGACATGAATAGCCAATTTAATGTAGTGAAAACAACAGTTTAATCAAAATTTGTACTGATCCTGATTGGCATCCAAACCAGAAGGTGCTCAAACCACCCGCTGATTACTATGCAGGTTGACACTTTGCAAATTGTTAAATGAGGCAAACGTACTAACATTAAGCAATTGCTTTACACTATTTAAATTATTTATTAAAGCTGTTCAATTCCCACCAAAAACTAATGTCGACTAATGATTCAGTTGATTGATCAGTCAGATAGATTAATTGTTATAAACCCAGCATATAGAAATGAGCCTTTATTTCCATTTCCATTTAATTCCACACTGGGGTATATTCCATCAGTTCAACTTCAAGCTGCATTCACCTGGCATGATGGTCTTCTTGCACTCACAGCACTTGGAGGAGTACTCATTGGAGTAGCACTCAGTACACAGCAGCTGCTCATCCTTGGTGGAGAAAGGCTTGTCCACCAGGGAGCGTTGGCACTTGAAGCAGTGGAAGCATTCCTCGTGCCAGTGGCGGTCCTTATAGGACAGGTCCTGGGCAAGGACAGAGAATAAGGAGAGGCTTTACCTGCTCTCTGCCTTAAGTCCTGAGTGGGGATAGAGGAAAGAGGGGGTGTGGATGGGATCATTACAGCTCCCAAAGTAACTCATAAAAAAGGGACCCCTGACAAAGTGAGATAAGAAGTACATGCCTGTTGACAAGGTCTATGGGGCTGTCTCAAACCAGCAGGCATCATCTGTCAACAAGAATCCTGCAACCTGCAGGTAAGGCATCAGTCATCCATCCTTGGCTTTATTTTTTAATGCGCGAACTTCTGTCAGAAATATGAATCGGCCAATCAAGATTTAACTAGTGATGTTCAGATTGGTTTGCTCAATGCACCTACCCCACCTGTGTGCATGGAGGAGACTCAGTTTGCCTGATTCAGAATGTCTCAAATTTTTAACATTAACTTTCATTCTTTCTTTTAACTGTTGCTCCTTTCATCAAGCAACAGCACATTCCTTACGTAAGACCATACTTTGACTCGATGTAAATTGTTGTCTCCTGGACTGTCCATGGCAGAGTATACCCTGAGTGGGACTGGCGTCAACATTCAACTTACCAGCACACAGCCATCCACACAAAGTCGGTACTATCTGCCCTGCTCCAAGAGTTTCCCGCTGTCCCTAAGAGGTGATGTCACCATTGTCACTCATCATTTGCCAATGCCTTGTCTGCATAACAATGCATGACATGTCACCTGTGTCTGGGTCTGTTTTTTGTAAAGCGCATGGATTTTTTTTTTATTGTGGCTCAAGGCTGACCTTTTTTAGCTGCCATGGAACTCCTGTATGAATGTCTTTTTGCATTGGATCATATCGCATAACTGCAAGTGACCCCATGCCATTAAGAGGAGACAACTTTCCATGCTGCCTGGCTTTTGTTGCCTTGTGGCAGTTCTTGCTCCGATGAGTTTAAGCCATAGAGAGGTTAATTATCTTCCACTCCAGATTAATCAGAGCAAGATGAGCTCTGATTAATCCCCTCGCCCTGCAGTCAGACGCTTTTAGGGCTAGATATGTGTCTGCTGGAAAGATGGCCTTTCTTTACAGGAGAGAGCCCATGGCGTTGGGGTTCAGGCCAGGGCCAAGGACACGGGGCGCAGATGTGACCCGCCGCTACCGCTCGGCCGCCAGTCTCTCAGCAGGGGAGATCCAATCTCATCACAGGGCCTAATGACCACGTAATGTGACACTAATTGCCGTGACATCGCAGCAGTTCTCCAAATGAGACGACCCGGGGCTGATAGACCAGGCCCTCGCAGCCTGTGCTGAATGGAGTTCATTACGGGTGCATTCCGCAGCCTCTGAGGAGCCTTTAGTCTGATGACCCTGTTGTCCCATCGATGGTGAGCAGGATTGCTATGAGCCTGCACCCCAAGGACTGCCTGTAGCACTCTTTCCTGGAAGCAAATTGGCTTTCAGTGGCTTTCAAAAAAACTGCAACTCTGTCTCCTAAAATGTCTCAGCTCTGTCTGTCATTTCAGTGAGTACAAGACTGCAAGGCTCTTTAGTTTTTCCATCACAGCAGTCACTTTGCGTTCAGCCTGGATTCAAACGAATTGCTTTTGCGGTATGACAATTCATTTGCAAGTAATTTCATGCACCAGGAGCTACTTTGAAGGGTTCTTTTCTCCCCTGCCTCCTTGAAACAGCCACAGGGGAAATCCGGCAGCTCTGAGGAGTGTGATAATAACATTGAAATATGTCTGGTGCAGATCAACTCCTCTTGGCCCCCCGAAGGACAGGTCCCCTGCCAAGATTAGTGGTGCGGCAGACAGGAGCAGCCGTTCATGCGCCAATCACCAGAGATGAACACCCTGGCTTCAGAAAGTAAAAGTCTTGCCGCGTATTTGTTCCACCCATGCACTACACCAGCTGAATTTAATTAGCACAACTCTTCAGCCAGGTAGAGGAGCTAATTCGTGAAATCACCTTGTTTAGTGAATGGCTAGAACAAATACATGGTAGGACTTTTATTTTCTGAACTCGGGGTGTCCACCTCTGCCAATCACTGCCTGCAGCTTCTAATGTGGTCACACCTACTTGCCCAATTCCACTCACACGTGACCTGGGTTGATGTCCCATCGCTCAATCAAAGCATTTAAATTTAGCTCCCTGTCCCACTTAGTGAGCCGCACTTCAATAGAGGTTCATATTTCTGAGCTATTGCAGTTCCACCATTCCAGGGCGGTTAGAACCTGGAAGCCTGTGAAGCACACACCTGCCCTTCTCCTTTCTGCATGAAGAGGTCTTAGGACCCAACGGCATTGGTTACAGACTAGAGAAGAATAGAGTTGGGGCCTGGGGGTCTGGATCAGACTCCTCTGAATCATGACAGCTCAGTATCATAAAGGGCTGGATCAGCTGCCACTGCCTCAGGGCAAGGAATAAGACTGACAGCCCAGTCAATAGCTTACAACAAAGGCATGGTATTATCGACACTAATTTGTAATACTTGTTGATTTATCTGTCAGATGCTCTCATCCAGAGCAGCTTACAATATCAGCATGGCAAGATACATAAAAATGTTTGTCACAGGAGAAATAAAGACAATGCAGATACAGGTACACAGGTACAGATAACAGGCTATTAACACAGTAATAGCATCAAGATGATTAATGAATATACTAATTAAATAAAATGCAAACACTGTGACTTAGTACCTAGTAACTTATGAGTACCTAGTGTTTATGAGTATGAGTAGAAATGGTTGGGAATGGTTGATTCATAAACAAAACATATTTTTATTCTCAAATGAAGGTGATGGCAGAGTGGGAAGGGGAGACAGAATTATCTTGTCTGCTAGTGATGCCTTACCCTGCAGTTGCAGCCAATGGGCTTCTTGCATTCCTCGCAGGTGTTGGAGTAGAGGCTCTCATAGCACTTGACGCAGTACGGGTTCTCCTCCCGCAACACGTACTTCTTCCCAAACAGTGACTCTTTGCAGTAGTGACAGTCGTAACGTTCCGTCATTCTGACCGGCACCTGATCGAGAGAGAGAGAGGAGAAACTGCAGAGAATCCAGGCCTTTTCTTTGTTTCCTGTTAATAATGCTGCACGTAAAATAATAGCTACACGCACTCATTAACCCCCTGACTCTGGGGAAATCTTCACGGAAAGAGCAATTGAAGCATGGCTCCTCATTTAACGCTTGGCTCAGTAACTGCCCAACTAGCATGATCTGATGTGTTTGCTCTTATTAAATACCACCTGGCGATTGGCTGCATTTCACACCTTGTCAGTCAGTAGTCAACAACATTGCCCTCATAGTGTCAAATATCAACACACCACTGATACAGCAGTGCAGGCCAGCTAGGCTACCAAAATGTTTCATGACATGTAAATGGCAGGACAACAAATGACTGACACATTTGTGGCTTAGCATTGTCAACACCATGTAAATTGAGTGAAGAAATACATCACGCTTGAAGGTTTTCCTGTGTTTCAAGGATGGAAGAAGTGTCCATGAGCATATAAACTACAATACTACTAGTTTATACACTGAAATATTACCCATACGGTAAAGTAAGAAAAGTGCACTAAACCTTTGGAATGTGTTTTGGCACAGTTTGACACTGTTTTACTCCTGTTCTAAGCACCTGTTCACAACAGAGAAGTATGACACTCTTCCCTGTACTGTGTAATCTCTTCCATTATCAGTCTTCCATCCTGCAAGGTGCCAGCAAACCATGCCGGAGTACTGTATCAATGACGTCACTTTGCACAAACCAGACAATCATCTCACCTTTGTTTGCAATTACACTGGTTGGAAATAGCCTGCCTGTGTGTTCAGCTGCAAAACCTCCAAGAAACCAATTGTCATGCATACTAGCAATTAAATCTGTGCCCACAGAATGCATACTCAATGGTGCATTTGTTTTGCGGTGGAGCAAAAAAGAATTATGAAAGCCTCCAGCAGCCAGAGGGAGCGATGGCATACTGTGTGGATGGCTACTCACACACCGCAGCTCTTCTGTGCCTCCCCGCCGCTAGGCCCTGCTCATAATGTCAGCGCAGGAGCCGTGATCCGCGGTAGCGACAGGCCCCATCTGACTGTCCCCTGTGTCTCGTGCAGCGGGCAGTACCTCATCTGTCCACAGCCATCTCGCTCAGCGGCAAGAGGGCAGCACTGTGGTAAGATTCCCCTACCATGGTTTGACCATATAAGGAGGTAAAAGAGCTGGGAAACCTCTCTCTCTCCCTCTATGTTTCTGCCTCTTTCTGTCAGCTGCAGCTGGTAGCATACACAGCTCTTTCCAGCAGTTTATTTGTCAGTCTCCCACTCTGTGCTTTCCCTCAAAAACAGCAAATTCCTGCCTGCATTTTTTTTTAACATTTCCTCTCTCTCCCTTTTTCTCTTTACCTTCGCTGCTACTCTGCCTATTCCCCCATCCCCCATTGCTATCAGAACAAGGTATTTGGCTACACAAAGGCAGCAGTGTCTGTTGAACAGAATAGTGGCAGTCTGTCTCTCTCCAAAAGAGGCAGTGTTTAAGTAAAATTCTTTCACTTCTTAATCTCACACCTCTTCAGACTGCATCTCAGTTCCACTTCAATCCCCGCCCCTAACACCTGACACCTCTAGTATCTGATACTTATTTTATATGTAGGTATTGGGGTGTATTTTGCAATCTGTGTTCTGGGTACTGTTGTATGCTAGTACAAGTATACTTGGCTTCCGTCAGATTGCAAGTTAACTTGTGGTAGGGCTCGAATAGTGTTATGCTCACACTTACTGGTCTGGGAGTGTTGTTAGCCTGATCTCACACTGGTGCTCATGTAAGGGATAATTTACAGCGAGCCGGTCATTATTGCGAAATAAACCCCGACAGGGTGGTCTTGAATCACCCTGAAGGGGTTTATTTCGCCATAATGTCCGGCTCGCTGTACATTATGCCGCTTATTACACGGCTGCTTACTAAAGAAATCAATAATTTGGCACAAAATATTGATTTAAAAATAGTTTTATTGATTTAAAAATGGTTTTATTGCTTCCGCTAAAAAAAGTAGTCCGTTAGATTCTACGGTTGAACTGCGTCCTTAGCAACGTAAACTCTGTAGCCTTAGCCTCTGTAGATTAGCCTACTTAGCATCATAATTCACGGTAAACTGAACATTTCCACTGATGGTGAAGTGAGACAAGGTGAATGGGACTTCTTTGGGAATACTGATGTTGACGCTTCTGTCCTCATTCATCTCTATGTTTCCTTCTTGCCGGGGCTTTGCAGTTGACACACTTTGCATTTTAAGAACCGTGCTTCCTTATTATCTAGCTACTAGACTAGCTAAATGGATTGTCCACACGCACTTGATTTAAAATGACAGGGCTCATAGCTTCACCATAAAAGGACCGTGATTTTTAGCTAGCGTTACCATGCAAAGCTTCTCGGCATCCTAGACCGCAACAAAGTAACGTTACCAGTCATATCACGAACATATCACGAACTCAATGGTAGCTACTTAGCCAACTAACTACACCGGTAGACTGGAAACTGCACGGTTTAAAGTAAAAATACAATTTCCCACATTTGGTAATAATCTAAATTTTATGCACATATCCATGCAACAGAGAGTATGTTCTGCTGTAGCTACATGGACCTAAAATGCCACCGTTAATGATGTTAGGTAACTCCTGATTACTGTGTAATCGATGCAATCACGCCTACCACTTCACCTAAACCATGGTTGCGTTAACAAAAGTAAACCATTACTCTGCGTTTCTACACTAACAAATCCATTCGGTTCGCTACTTACCGACCTGCACAGACCTAACAAGCTATCTAACTGACAAAATTCTAGATCATGATTTCTAGTACTGTATCAATCGAAAGCGATGCTACATCAAGCTAACTACCTACAATCCAACCTTAGCTTGTTACCCATCAAACAAGTTTACTCACTGGATACAAATACTAGTTCACCAAGAGAGCGAAGTAGATAAATAGATACTATCACTTGTTAATTTTGTATTATTATTATTATTATTATTATTATTATTTTAACCTGACTTCTTTCTGCGGATCGATATAATTGGACGTGGCCTCCAGAGTGTATGATCAGAACTGCGTCCATAGGAATGGTCTGTTATACATAGCAGCGGTCTGCTATACAGAAATAAGACCGTAGAATGCCGTAATTGACCAATCAGAATCGAGTATTCAACAAAGTCGTGTAATAATTAAATTTAATTGATACAATTATACTGTATCGTGCTGGAAGTCACGTCTGCTAAATGCATGTAATGTAATGCTACTAGGGCTTAACTTGACTAAGACTGAGATGGTCTACATCCCCCCGAGGTCCTCTCCGTTTCAAGACCTCTACCTCAGCCTAGACTCTAAACACATTTTTACCAATAGCTCTGCTGCTGTCAAAAGCCTTGGGGTCATGTCTGACAACTAACTGTCCTTCTCTTCTGAGGTTGCATTGGTGAGTTGGGTGTGCAGATTCTTTTTGTACAAAATCTGGAAAGTCTGCCCCTACCTCACTGTGTATTCTACAGAGCTCCTAGTTCGGGCCCTGGATCTCCAACGCCTGGACTACTGTAACTTCCCCTTTGCTTGTTTTCCTGCCTATGCCATCAAACCCTGCAACTAATCCAGAATGCAGCAGCACAACTAATCTACACGCTCCCTAAATGTCACAGCCCTCCTCACCTCACTTTACTGGCTTCCTGTTACAGCTTGTATTAAGATCAAAACCTTGGTGCTGGCATACAGGGCAATGAATGGGACAGCCCCCTCTCAGACACGAACCCTGTCTGCACTGGTCCCACAATGATGGAATGAGCTTCCTACGAGGGTCAGGACAGCAGAGTCACTGGCCATCTTCCAACACAAACTGAAGACTCACCTCTTCAGACTGCATCTCAGTTCCACCTCAATCCCTGCTCCCTAACACCTGCTACTTGAAGTACTCACTGTTTAACTTACGTGTTGTATTGCAATGTGTTTTGGATACTGTGATCTATTGACTGTGATGTATGGTAGTGTGTGTACTTCGCATCCCTTACTTTCTAGGCTGTCTACTCAGGTTAGCACAAGTTAATTAGTCGTAGTACTTGAATGGTGTTGTGCTCATACTCACTGGTCTGGGAGTGTTGTTTGCCTGGTTTGGCACTGTTGCTTATTCAGCTTGAATGGATAGACTTATGTTCTCTTGTGCTGGAAGTCTGCTAAATGAATGTATTGAAATATGACCGTGTCAAACCAATTAAAATCAATACAAAATCATGTAAAATTGATCATTCAAAATGAATATTAAAATCACTCAGTGGTGTTCTTCGTTGTTTGTGGATGTGTATGCTGAGATCCATCTCAGGGGTGAATAAAATGTCTTACCTTCTTGCAACCTGATGCATACCTCTGTCTAGGTTGAGACATATATCTCGTGCTTTTGTAGTTTCTGGAAAGCTTTCCAAAAAGATTTCAAAAAGGTGCCATTTCAAAAGTCCTCAAATTAACAACTACAATCTACTTTTTCACTTGTATATACTGGTATTTGACACTTTCCACTCTGACTGTAAATAACCACAGCTTTGTTTGTTGAGATACATTCATTATAACAGAGTTCATGTAACAGTAAAGTGATTGTAGCATATTGGAAAGCCCCCAGATTTGCTGCACTCAAAGATGTATGCTTCTTTATACAATCAGGCCATGAACTTGCATCAAATTGTCCATAAATCTGTGTCGCTAGAAGCCAAATCACTAATTTGTCTTAAAAACAGAATGGTAGGTCAGGTTTCAAAATAATAATAATAAAATGTACAGCAACAGCAGGTAGTGATGCTAGTTTAGTGTTAAAGGCAATCCTTAAAACATGGTAATGCATATTATCATATAAGGAGGAGTGACATGAAAGAGGTATGGCTGTAATTGCACTCTATAACTGCAAAATAAGTAGCTATTTGTATGAGAGAAGCACTTGCCACTGTTGTTCAGTGCTTGTGACTTGTGAATGAATAATTAGCTTTGAAGATTGTGGAGACAGACAGGCTCCTAACTTATAGTGCCAGCAGGAATACAAATTTAATGAAAAGTCACTAAAAGGAAAGAAAACTAACTCCACCCTATAGAAGGCATTTTGTCATATTTCAGTGTTCTGGATTTCAATTAAGTAATTTAATACTGCTGGACAGCGACTTGGTCTGTAGCCACTGAAAGTGCAAACTGACATGATTTGCTGGGTGTAGCATACCACCCAGCTAACTACAAACTTGCTGACAATCTAGAGCTGATTCAAGGCCCGCTGAGCTTGGGAGGCATCTTGCTATAGCAATGTGGAGAGTACCCAGTGCTAGAGGATGAAAATTGTCTGATTGTGTTCCACATACATTTGATTTCACACACACATAAATCTCAACCATGATTTGTTCCAGTAATGAAAGCCCAAGTAATTGCATGCATACACACACAGATGTTTTTAAATGAACCACAGAGGGTGTGGACAGAGTGTAACTGAATTTGAGCACATGAAAGAGTGACCTTCAAAGAAAAAAACATTGTTATGTCAGACAGTCAGCATATTATGTACTCAGTACAGGACATAATGCATGTCTTGCTACAAGCAATTGAGCAGGGCAGGTAACGTTAGTGAGTAGTGACAGCATTTTGGGGTTATCATAGCTAATAGCTGAACACAGCAAGCTAACTTTGCTAGCTAGCTGTCATTTTTTATCTCGTAGCTAGGTAGATAACTAACTTAAGCACATAAGTTTTGAAAAAAAAAGAATTAATAATTCAATTAATCGATTTATACTGTATAATTTCCTTGAATTAACCCAGCAACAAAATAATGCTAACCAGAATGAGAGGTTAGAAACTCACAAGTATACCTTGCTGGTTTGGTTGTTAAAGGCAAAACTCCAGAGGAGGTCTGGGAGAGGTCTGATGAGCTACAGGACATCAAGAAGATCAGACATAAAATCAAAGCCGGTATGCAGAGGCAAAACAGCATTAAAAAGGCACTACTTCACTGTAACTAAATTCATTATATAACAGCTATGTAACACAGTAGCTAGCTTGACAGATAAGTTCTGTGTTTTTGAAATTTACATTTTATGTCACAAATGTGAATTGGGAGTTACAATCACAACCTTTTGTGCAAGTGCAAAATTTTGTTGCATGAGTTTGCATTGTAAGTTACAAATACAAATACTTTTTTGGTACAATTTTGTTGCCATGCTAGCAAGCCAGTTAGTTACATTAGCTGGTTAGCCATCCAGCAATGCTAGTTCCCTGACTGTCCATAAGATTAGAAAGGTAGATGGCTAGCTAAAATTA
>NC_050596.1:2922500-2925000 GCF_013368585.1 Megalops cyprinoides | reverse complement strand
GACTTCTACTCAAGGCATTGTGTTCGATAAGGAATTTTATAATTCTGTTGTTCAAAATGCTACAAAACAACTTCCCCAGGTTACTGCTCACACAGATGCCTCGGTAGTTGTTGGGGTCGAATCTGTCTCCGCTTTTGAAAAGGGGTGTAATGAGTCCTTTGTTCCAGACATCAGGGAAGTATCCGACACTCAGAATCAAGTTGAACAGTTTTAGAATAGCCATACGGAGGTTGTGGCTTGCGTTTTTGAGCATTTCATTGAGAATGCCATCAGGCCCGCTTGCCTTTTTTGGTTGCAGGTCTTGGATTTTTTCTAATAATTCTTTTTCTGTTATTAGGTAATCTAAAGGGTTTTGATATTCCTTAATTGTCTTTTCCATATTGATCATTTTTTTGTATATTTGCATTTGTTCTGAGTTCATGTTATATTTACCATACAAGTTTTCAAAGTGGCCTTTCCATATATCTCCATTTTGTATGGCAAGTTCCTCATGTTGCTTTTTATTCAGTGTATTCCAATTATTCCAGAAGTTGTTTGAGTTTATAGATTCTTCAATTGTTTTTAATTGATTTTGAGTGAACTGTTCTCTCTTCCTTCTGAGTGTGCTTTTATATTTTTTAAGCTCATTG
This sequence comes from Megalops cyprinoides, assembly GCF_013368585.1. Taxonomy (NCBI): domain Eukaryota; kingdom Metazoa; phylum Chordata; class Actinopteri; order Elopiformes; family Megalopidae; genus Megalops; species Megalops cyprinoides. The sequence goes on along the minus strand of NC_050596.1, from coordinate 2,924,371 downwards.
TATTAAGTAAGGCGTAAATCAGGGTCGTTGGGTTGTCTGTGCTTTTGGTTTGATAGTAGCCTAAGGTTATTTCTCATAATTTTGCAATCCTTATCAAACCATTTTTCCTTTTCTTGGCTATTCTTATGAGTTCTTTTTGTTGTCTTAAGATTAGAAATTGATGCCAAGTAATGGAAAATGTTACTTAGGTTTTTGACAGCATGATTTATGCCTTCTTTACTATGGGGGTAAGTATTAATTAAAAAGTTTCCTATCAGTGAGCTGACTTGGGGTTGGCAGATTGCTCTCAGGTAGTTTTCTTTGCTGTTTTCGGCCCATCTGTATTTTTCTCTGATGTTATAGAGCTTGCTGGGCCTTGTGAGTATGTTAGTATTTTTTGTTATTTTAAAATAAACAGTAATTTGACTATGGTCTGATAGAGGTGTTAGTGGTTTGACCGTGAATGCTTTGAAAGTGAATGGGTCCAGATCTGTAATCATATAATCAACTGTTGAGCAGCCAAGTGATGAGCTGTAGGTATATCTCCCAAAGGAGTCCCCTCGCACCCTGCCATTGAGCAGGTACAGACCGAGGCTTTTGCAGAGCTCAATGAGTGATTTGCCGCTTTTGTTTATAAGTTTGTCAGAGGTATTACGGGCAAAGTCGACCAGGTCTTGTGTATAACTGCTGCCAAATATGTGGCTGTTGCCTTCATCTGAATTGTAGTCAGGTAGGGATCCTGTCCTTGCATTTAAGTCTCCGCAGATCAATACTTTTCCCTGGGCCTGAAAGTGGTTGATCTGACTGTGGAGATTATCAAAGATCTCCTCATTGTAGTAGGGAGATTCAGAGGGGGGGATGTACAGAGCACAGAGAAATATGTCATTTTCTGTCTGTGTTAGTTTTTTGTTGATTTTTAGCCAGATATGTGATTCTTCTTTTTTGATTGTAGTGATGTATTTTGCTATTTCTATTTTGAACCAAATAATTATGCCCCCTGAATCTCTTCCACGTGTGACCTTTGGATGTTTCTTGGATGAAATTGCTACTTCACAGTATCCTGTGGGACAGAGAGTCATTTCACCAGTTCTACACCATGTCTCTTGAAGGATTATTATATCCATGTTTTTCATGTTTTTCCTAAATTCCAGGGCTTTAGTTTTATAACCAAAGCTGGATGAATGAATGCCCTGGATATTCCATACTGTAATCATTAAAGATTTCATTGTATACAAGCATTTAACAAAATTTAACAAGCTTCAGGAACTCTACAATGAACAAAACCCATACTGAAATCTTTCTTTGAAATCCTTTTTTTTTTTTTAAATTAATATTTTCACTATATTGTTGTGTTATTGTTATACCTTTGTATTGGTCAAAATCATGAATTATTTTAATTAGACATCATGAGTTACTCACAACTAGTCCATCAGTCGTGTGCATATGATGCCAAGTAGGTCTCTGATCTCTTCCAGTTTGGTATTGCTGGTGCTGTTTGTGTTACTGAGCACTGCAGCGTAGCTAGGCTGCCCCTGCTGCTCTGGCTTGCCAAGAGGTATCTTGAGGGCTGGTCGCCGGCCTGCCAGGGGGCTGGGGTGGTTACCCTGGCGTCCTGATGTTGGTGGATGCTGGTGTTCTTGATGCAGATGTCGAGGATAGCCAATATGATGCTGGTGTGGTGGCGTGGGGTGCCCGTTTGGGTGCGTGGGGTGCCTCTGATGCCTTGTAGGGCGACGGGGTGAGGGATACTGCAGCTTTTGATGTCTGTGTCGGGTTGCAGGGTTAAAGGGCACTCCACATTGGGGACCAGAGTGTAGCTTGGGCATAAGATGGTGGTTGTGATGGCGTCCTGGATGGTATGTTTTGGCAGGGTGAGGGGCCATGGATGTTTT